>NW_027515796.1:0-300000 GCF_048772815.1 Callospermophilus lateralis
CTGACTATCCTTTTGACTGGATGTTCTTTTTGACATTCAATCATCCAAGGTACAAGGTCCTATGCCATTGTATATCAATTTATCTGAGACATCTGTGCAGAATATAATTCAAAGCTGAGTATCCCAATCAAGGGCCCAATGCACTTCTGGGTTTCAAATCTTACCTAGATTTCTGTGTTCATACTTATATTTCACCTATATATTCTTGTAAATATCGCAGGTTCCCAAAACCATTATTCATCGCACAGAATGATTCCTAACCCAAATCAAACCTGTTATTAACCCTAAGCATACACTGTTCCATCAATCTATCTTTACAATAGAGCAGGGACAGAGTTGGTCTTACAATACAGGAATTTAGGGTATCTTCCACCTGCTGAAACCTCAAAGGTCCATGCAGAAATGATCCCTGGAGAAGACTTAGGCAGCTATGAAGGACCTGAGAGCGCAAAATCATCTTCCATGGCAAAAAAACCGGTCAGGATGAAGTATTGTGTCTGAATCAGTCGCTCTGTTCTTAATGTAGAGAAGATGGACAAAACCAGGCCTGTGTGGAGAGCTGTTCCATGGTGCCTGTGGATGATATACCATTCTAACTTATGACTGAGTCAGAGAAAGTAGGGGCAGCCTCCATCTCATGGGACCCTTGTAAACAACTGTTAGGACAAAGTGGTTGCCAAGGTATTGACCTCATTCAGTTCCTGAAGGAAGTGACCTACCTCACTTCCTTGGTGATGGAACTCTCTGAACTTGGGATCCAGGAAGCCAGCCACCCAGAGCCAGTGCCAGTCCCATTCCCAGTGGGCACACTTGTTTAAATTTTCCAAGGACAGAGTCAGTCTTTCTTGGTACCTCCTGATGTGAGGATGACCAAATGCTAGGAGAACTCTGAAGAGGGGCCTTTCCTGAGGAAGCAGGTAGTGGCTCATTGCTGGCTCCTGACAACTTAACAGAGTTGGCAAAAGGGACCTGATCTGATACAGGACAGGCCATTTGGGGGGAACATAGTATGGTCCACCAGTCAGAGGACACTCCGGATAGTCACAGACCTAGTTGTGGGAATGAGGTGCCTTAGTGGGTGTGGGTGTGAGTTCGTGCTTTTGTCTCATGTTCTGAGAATAGGTAGCAAAGGTGGTTTGTTTGGTTTGGAGTCGACTGTTTCTAGTAAGTCGTTTGAGAAGGCGAGTTTTTCTATGTCTGTGTATCCACTGTGTCCGTGGTTGTAGTTATTAGAAAAGCCAATACATCAATGGAGGTGTCCTGACTAGTAGGAAGCTTCCAGGCATTTATTCTGCCCTTTTTATGAATGGACTGCAGCTTGCCTTATGGATAGACAACACCTACTATCTTCCCAAGTTCCTGTTCACCTCCTGATTTCTGGCCTCTCTCCAGAATAGGCTCATGGTTTTGTGTCCAAGATATGTACCACCTCCAAACTCTGTGACATAGCCATGTACTGGATAGCTGAATGGAATTGGAACATCTCAGAAACCTCAGAGATCAGTGTAACCAGAAAAGTCTCAGTGGAGAAACCCTGCTTTGGGCAATTTGCTTACCTATGGTTCCCTTGCCCTGAATGTTAGGAATGTCTTTGCCTCAGGCCACCCGTTTGTGGAGCCTGAAGAAAACAGTTTTCAAATTGAAATGAATGGGCATCACCTGTGGCTCTTTGCTTAATTACTTTGGAAAGGGATGTGTCTGAATCAGCCTCTTGGCCCTGTGTGAGGTTGTGGCTTTGATTCTCAGAACCTGATAGATCTAAAGAAAAATCCCATGTGTGCATCCAAAACCAAAATTGCCAAAAGAGCAGTCATTGCTGATGAAGTCTTTCACCTCCCTCTGTAAGTTTTTTGACCTCTATCAAGTGAGAATAGGAAAGATACACCAAGTCAATTGATGGCTCCTATTGGAAAAATTCTATCACTGATGACAGCATCAGCATAAGTACCCCAACACTACGACAATTCGCTGCAGCAGCAGATAGTTCACAATGCATACAAGTGAGTTCACAATGCATACAAGTGATACATAATCCAGGCAAGTTCTGCAAGCAGTTCAGTGATGGCTATTGCAGAATCTGTAGATTGGTTTTATCTTTGTCTTCACTGGCACTGGGATGAAAATAGGAATTCTGGCAGTAATGGCTAAAGAAAAAATTATGTAACATTCCTGAGGGCACTAAAAGAAAACAATTTTCTTAACAATTTACATTATCTTGAAGAGAATAATTAAATATAATGAAAAGGATAAGTGAAAGTAAACAAGCACGTCTGTTAACCTCCTATTTTTTCACATATTAAGACAATCCTGAACAGTTGTTTTCCCAATTTAAATTAAACAATTTAATTCACGTGAATAAAAAAATGGATATATTATTTCATTAGCACTCATCATATGTGATATATGGACATATGCACATTCAAATATATAACACAAAACACAAGTGTGCACACATAATAAATACATACAACACATAATATAATAGTAAAGGCCTTATAACTTTTTACATGTGAAATCATCATTGCAATGTTTAAAAACTCTATAGTCAAAAAATAGAACTGATAAGCAAAACATTATCCTAGGTCTGTATGAGCTCAAAAAAAACAAAAGAGAACTTCATGATGTGGGAAAGGGCAATAATAAAATAGATATTGAAAAAAGCATCCCTGTTCTGTCGCAGATGTAAGGATAGCCAAACTGGAGTTTTCGATATCAGCTGTTATGGATTTGAGCCAAATCATCTTATTTTGGTCTATTGAACGCGCTTCAGTTAATCTCTCTGGAATCCAAATCGGCTGCTGTTCTCTTTGTGGAAACACATAAACAGACCCCCGACTCCAGGCAATCACTGGGTCGGGACCTTAGTTAATCTCTCTGGAATCCAAATCGGCTGCTGTTCTTCCTGTGGAAACCAAAAAACAGACCTCCAACTCCAGAAAATTAATGGGTCAGGACCTTTCCATTTTCCTGTTAGAATATCCTTCCAAAGTACCTCGGGCTTATACACATTTTTTGGACACTTATGCCTTTCTGCAGCACTAAGTCCTGAAAATCCAAATTTAAAAAGTTTAGATTAAAAAGGGTTATTTTAATTTTATCTTTGGGGAATTTATATTCCTTCCCAATTCTGTCTTCTTACTTTAATGAGTACATTTTAATAGTGTGATGTGCTCTTTCAACTATGGCTTGTCCCTGTGGATTGTATGGGTTTCCTGTTATATGAGTAATGCCAAATGATGAGCAAAATGGTTTAAAAGAGGTAGAAGTATAACCGGGGGCATTATCTGTTTTTTACTGTTTTGGAATGACCACAGTGGCAAAATTTTGTAAGCAATGAGCTATAACATCTTTAGTTTTTTTCCCCCATGAAGGGAGCCCATCAAAAATCCAGAAGAAGTATCAACTGTAACATGCAAATATTTTACTTTTCAAAATTCTGGCAAGTGTGTGACTTCCATCTGCCATATATGGTAAGGTATCAATCCTCTAGGATTGACTCTAAGATTAAAATGTGGTAAAATGGTCACACAATTTTGACATTGTTTTATTATTTGTCTAGCTTGCTCCTTAGTTATTTTAAAATGCTTTTGTAAAGTATTAGCATTGATATGGAACTTTTCATGAAAATTTATAGCTTCTTCTAGTGTAGAGAAAATATGTATGTATGTCATGTGTAGTTTTACCTGCTAAATCATTGCCCAAACTAAGGGCTCCAGGCAATCCTGTATGTGCCAAGATATGTCCTATTAAGAATGGATCTTTTCTGTCCCAGATTAGACTTTGTATACTGGAAAGCAAAGAGAAAACAGTAGAGGAAGGGGAAATCCTACCAGCATCTTCAAGGGATACTATAGCATTAACTATATACTGACTATTGCAAAATAAATTAAACACAGAATCTTTAAACATCACAAAAGCTTATAATACTGCATTAAGCTCTACCTTTTGAGCTGATTGTTGGGGTGCTAAAAATGTAAAAATTTGATCAGGTGTAACTATTGCTGCTGTACCATTATTTGACCCATCAGTGAATATATTTGGAGCATTCATGATAGGTGTTTTCTTGTAATTTTTGGAAAAATTACAGGATGCAATGACCCAAAAGACAATAAAAGATTAGATGGTAAGTGGTTATCAAATGAAACATTAGATTTACACAGGATTACTGCCCAAGTATTTAACTCATTAGCTAATTCATCAATTTGATTCATAGTGTATGGAGTAATAATTTTATTGGGAGAAATTCCAAACACTCCCTTTGCTGCTTTTATTCCTATTAGTATTAATTGTCCCTAAGCCTCAGGATACCTAGTAATAATAGTGTTAGAAGAATAAGATAAATGTATCCATAATAATGGACCTTCTTGCCAAAATACTCCTGTAGGAATTTTTTTTGTTGGTAGCACAATGAATAATAGAGGCATTATTTTATCAAATCTATCCAAATGCATATTTCCCATATATGTTTCAATGATTTTTAATGCCTATCTTGCTTCAGGCATTAACATTCTGGGTGAATTTGGATCAGATGGACCTTTTAGGATATCAAATATAGGTCCCAACTCTCCTGTTGGTATACCTAGATAAGGCCTTATCCAATTAATGTCTCCTAATAACTTTTGAAAGTCATTAATTGATTTGAGTTGATCTACACGTATTTGAATTTTTGGTGGACTGACCATGGTTGAGGATAATAGAACTCCTAAATAATTAATTGGAAAATTTAATTGTACTTTATCAATTGATATCCCTAGATTATAATTTTTTAATAAGTTTGTAAGTGTGGCATAACATTCTAGCAATGGGTTTTTAACTTGTGTGCTAATAACACATCATCCATATTGTGAAATATTTGTAGTTCAGGATTTTGATTTCTAAGTGGCTGGATTACTTTGTTAACATAAATTTGACAAATAGTTGGGCTGTTAGCCATCCCTTGAGGGAATACTTTCCACTCATACCTCTGATCAGGACCTTCATGATTCAGTGCAGGGATAGTAAATGCAAAACTTGGACTATCCTCAGGAAGAATTGGAAATGAAAAAAAAAAAACAATCTTTAATATGTATAACTAAAACATACCAAGTTTTTGGCAAAGCAGACAATTGAGGAATCCTTGATTGAGCAGGTCCCAAAATAACCATCTCATTATTAATGGCTCTTAAATCTTCCAATAATCTCCATTTACCAGATTTCTTTTTGATGACAAAAATGAAAGTATAATGGGGAGATACAGAAGGTTGTATATGTTCTTCCGCTAATTGTTGTTTGACCAGGAACTGGGCTGCTTGTATCTTTTCTTTAGTCAGGGTCCACTGAAGAACCCATACTGGTCTTTCTGATTTCCAAGTAATTTTTATTGTCTCAGTGGCCCTTTCTGAAAATCCAACCCATGTCTGTCTGTTGCTTGGTCTATTTGTATTGGTGCTGATATACCTTGATCTTGTTTTTCTAATCTTTGTCCTTTCCTAAAACCTTCTCTAGCCATAATAGTGGGTGCATTTTGATTGATGTTATTTGTTAATGTCAAACCTAATTGATCTAGGACATCTCATCCCCATAAATTTACGTGAAGATGATCCAGTACATATGGCTGTATAGTTCTTTCACATTCTTCAGGATCCTTCCAATCCAATGCCATTGCACTTCTATGGGGATTAGTTGCCACTCCTAGGTCTCAAAGTATTTTAGTGTACTGTTGTAATGGCCAATGTTTTGGCCATTCTTGATGAGAGACGATGCTAACATCTGCACCTGTATCAAGTAGCCCATTAAATTCATGTCCTTGAATATTTAGTTTTAGCCTGGGGCGAGAATCTAAATTTAGAGAAAGCATAACCAAATCTACACCTGTGGAGCCTAATCCCTTGGAACCTCTTTCTACAGCACGACTGGAAAATTGATCATGCAGACTGAGTATTATTAGTAACTGTGCTATTCTATCTCCTGGTGAAATTACTGATATGTCCTTTGGAGAACTGGGTATAATTTTATTTCACCTTCATAATCGGGATCAATTACCCAAGGACTTATCATAAGTCCTTTTAGATTAGAAGAGCTGCGTCCCAATAATAAGCCTACCGTTCCTTTGAGAAGAGGTCCTCTCACCCTGTGTGAATGATTTGAACCCCCATCTCTACAGTTATTACTGATCTGACGGAGGTGCAGATATCTAACCCTGCCCTCCCTCTGATTTGTCTGATGAGGCGTCTGATGGACAATGTGTCCTGGGCACTACACTGATGGGGTTGCTGGGTTCCTCCAGTGCTCTGTATATTTGTGTTTTGGGCCCCAGAGCATTGGGCTCCCCTGTCCATTTTTTGGCAATGGAGCCCAATGCCTTTCTCCATGATATCGTGGATAAACAGCTAGTCCTTGTTCATTTTTGATAATGAAGTACCCTCTATGGTGGTTTGAGAACGGCATTCATTAGCCCAATGTCTCCCTCTATGGCATCGTGGGCAAATACCCACGTATTCTACTCCTTTGGTACCTAGTTTTGTTAAACCCTCTTCCTATGGAGCAATTCCTTTTAAAATGTCCTGTTTGTTCACAATTGTAGCATGTTCCTGGTCTGGCATCTAAAGCCTGTTTTACTGCAGCTGCCACAAATTGCCCTTGTTCATTGATGTCTCTGGCATCTAAAGCCTGTTTTACTGCAGCTGCCATGACTTTCTCTTATTCATTAATGTCTTTACATAATTTAATATATGTGTTTAAATCTTCATGTTTCCATGGTCTAGTGATATCTCTGCACCAACGATTCGCTTGGTCATAAGCCAGTTTTTTATTAATGGCATTGCTTGTTCTGTATTCCCCAAAACTCTGGTAGCTGTTTGAATAAGCCTATCTACAAATTCAGTGTAAGATTCATTAGCTCCTTGTATTACCTTAGATAATTGACCTTGTAAACCTCCATGTCGTTGTAAAGTCTTCCATGCCCTAACCGCCTCTGCAGCAATTTTTGCGTATACGCCAGGATCATATGCAATTGGTTGCTGCTGATCCTCATAAGGTCCCTTTCTAACAACATATCTAGATTTCTCTGAGGATAACCAGTTTCTGCATTATGCCTAGCCGTCTCCTTGCAAAATTCCTCATTGGCAACCTTCCATAAAAGGTATTGACCTCCATTTAGCACAGCTTTACACATATTAGCCCAATCTACTGGCGTCATATTCAATTTGTTAATGGATTCGACCAAGCTTACAATGAAGGGTGCTTGAGGACCATAGGTTGTTACAGCCCCTTTTAGCTGTTCACTATTTTGAAATTTAAAGCATGGTGAATTCGCTGCCCTCCTACCTCAAAATCAGGGCATGTTCATACTTGAGATCCTGTCTCAGGATCCGAACTATCAACTGTGGGGTTTGGGGGCCTCCCAGCATATGGAGGTGGCCTTGTTATTTGGACATTTACATCCTCTGGTGATAGAAAGGTGTTAGTAACAGTCTCCTGTAGAGGAGGCACTGTTGGTTGGACATTTACGCCCTCTAGTGATAGAAAGTTGTTAGTAGCAGTCTCCTTTTGTAACTTTGCCCCTGATGGCTTTTTCTGCCCTAAGCTTTGTTCTTCTATCTTTGTCTGAACTGAAGTCTTTGGACTAAGCAAACCAGATATGAACGTCCTCAATGGCAATGTGCCAACTGGCAGAGTCCCTGGGCTGTTCTTTTACCCCCTTTTAAATCTTCACCATGATGGTTCCATTATGGTATATTTAACAACTCCTTAAAAATCCATGGGCTACATTTTTGTATTGTATCAACGTATGCCCTGACTGTTCTTGACTTTACTGAGATGCCTCCTTCCTCTAACAATTTACTTAACACTCTTTCAGTTTGTTTTTTTTACTAATTTCTGATCCCGTATTTCTACTATAATACAACCCAACAAGACGATGCCAAACAAAACCGAGACAGAATAAAATAAAAAGGGAACAACAAAAAGTCATTATAGCCTTTATATCCTACTGACATGTGCATCCGTCCTTTCTCCCTATTTGTTCCTCAGAAGTAAATATTTTTTTCTCAGATGTGAGCGGTTTTTCATCCATCTCACTCATCTCCATGGACAGGCAACAAAAGTGAAGCAAAACAAAAGAGGAATCTTAAATGGCTACCCATCCTCTCGCCCTTCGCTCAGGGGCGAGCAGTTTACCTTATCACTTACCCTCAGTGGCTCCCCGTGCAAGCCATAAAAATGCTGCAGTCTGGCTGGGCATGATTCAACAGCCACTTTTCAAAAGAAACAAACTTTATTTTTAGAACCACACATGCCAAACAAAACAGCTCGTCAGGAAAAACCCTCAGAGCCCAACTGCCACCACTGGCTTCCTTGCAAAGTTTCTGTCACACCCACAAGCCTCTCCACCTCCCACAATCCTCCTGCTCTTGAGGCTATTTAGCTGGGTCAGGTGGGTGGAGCCAAAAAAGTCCCACAATGAGCAGCTCTGTGGTCTGAAAGGGCAGGGAAACTGCCCAATGAGCATCACCGCAGAGGAGCCAATCAGCTAGATGTTGCTGGGGCCGCTGTGAGCCAATAATCATCTGGCAGGGGAATGTTGCTGGTAGCTGGAAGTTTAATGAGGCCCCTTAAGCTGTGGCTTTCAACAAATTGGTGTCTCCTTTCTCTGTAGACTATTCAGCACGTGTATTTTTATATGCACATATAGAATCCTACCTGTTATCACACGTACATTTTTGTGAGGTTGCTGACTAGGCAGATACAAGTTATGAGAAGAGATCACTCCTCTTAAATACTGTTGGAATTGAAAATTCAACCTATGGGTGAGCTTGCTAGTAGAACAACATAATATATAGATCCATTTTCAGTGAAATCAATATTTTTGCACCTGTGGATGATACATATTTCATGATGAATTTCGATTGGCAAATATATTGCTGGTTTTAATGTCTGTGTGTGTGTGTGTGTGTGTGTGTGTGTGTGTGTGTGTGTGTATATATATATATATATATATATATATATATATATATATATACTCTCCAAATTTTTCAAAATATGAAATATATGAATCTTATTATACATTCCTTAAAATCATTCATATTTTTGTATGTGGATTTATGATCAACTATTCACAAGATTATTCTCAGATATATTCATCCACCTTAAATACAGATTTGTTTCCTAGTACTGAAGACTAACTTCAGTGGATGGTGCACACAAATCCTAATATTTCTACAGTAAAACCTAGTTCAACATCAATGCAAGCATTTTCCTATGGGACATGATGTGTATTTTGCAGTTCATTTTTATTAAACAGTGGTACATTACTATTTCTTCAGTTTATGCACATCATATGATATATATTTCATCCACAAGTTCACAAATTTATAGGCATTTGTTTCAATTTCAATCACCTCCTGCTTCAGAGCACATATATTCCTCCAGGGTTCTTGACTGGTCTTGTCATGAGACTTCTTTCCAAACACATTATTTTTGATTTTCATAATCATTTTTGAAGCAAAACTCACACACTCTTCATGATAAACCATAACCCTAATATTACCGTTAGATGTATAACTGGTTGTAATGAATGTATGAATATCAATTTAAGATTTCCAGTATATTTTCAGATATCAAATCAATCCACTATTTAAAGTTGGAACCAGTTATATTATTTATTCACAGTATGGTCTATTCATACATTATTTCTATATCCATTGACACAGGGTACTCCACTTTTTTCCCCAATATTTATACGTCTTCAAAATATTGCCCCCAGTAATGGTGGAAGAAATGCTCATGTCACCTGATCTACATATAAATTTTAACACAGTAATATTCTGGACACAGAAAGCAAAAGTCACTCTTATGATTGTAGCAAAGCCTAAAAGAAAAGTGAGCATGGATTACTAAAAATATCCATGTCCCGGTTTCTTAATGCTGTAAAATGTAAATCCTATTGATAAATCCTATGTATTTGTTTCTTTCTAAGATTATATATTCAAACTCAACCCTGTTCAAAATGTCTAATCCTATCCCTCACTTTATACGTTGCCTGATTTCTTAATGTCTCTATTGATATCTGCTTTCCTACATATTTTCCCCATTTCATCATTGTGTCTCACTCTTCACATGTGCTGATATTTACATTCACTCTCTTATTGAAAACCAATTGCTAAAAATCTTTTGGTCCAAATCTTATACTCATTGTTGTTTCTAAACCTAGAGAATATCGTCCTAAACCTACGGACTTTCCCTTTGTGACTGGATGTTCTCTTCAACTTTCAATCATCCAAGGTACAAGGTCCTATGTCATTGTATATTGATTTATCTGAGACATCTGTGCAAAACATAATTCAAAGATAAGTAACCCACCCAATGGCCCAATGCCCATCTGAGCTTCAAATCCTGCCTAGATTTCTGTTTTCATACTTTTATTTTACCTATATATTCTTGTAAATATTGCAGATTCCCAGAACGAATATTCATCCTGCAGAATGATTCCTAACCCAAATCGAACGTGTTATTAACCCTAACCATACACTGTTTCCTCAATCTAACTTTACAGAAGAGCAGGGACAGTGTGACCAGGAAAGTCTCAGTGGAGAAACCCTGCTTTGGGCCTTTTGCTTACCTATTTTTCTGTTGCCCTGAGTGTCAGGAAGTTCTTTACCTCAGGCTAACCCTTTGTAAAGCCTGAAGAAAACAGTTTTCAAATGGAAATGAATGGGCATCACCTATGGCTCTTTGCTTAATTTCTTTGGAAAGGGATGTGTCTGAATCAGCCTCTTGGCCCTGTGTGAGGCTGTGACTTAGATTCTCAGCACCTGATGGATCTAAAGAAAGATCCCATGTGTGCATCCAAAACCAAAATGGCAAAAAGTTCACTCATTTTGGATGAAGTATCTTCCCTTCCTCTATTACATTCCTGACCTCCATCAATTGAGAATAGGGATTTTTTGGGTCATATGAGTTCTTCAATCCCTAAAGAGGTGCTTGGGTTTCTCATGATTCCAATTCACATAAAGAATCTGTACCTATCAATCAGAAGTAGTCAGTCAATATTGCTCCCAGAAATGGTGGAAGAAATACTCATGTCACCTGATCTTCATATACATTTATTCACAGAAATATACTGGACACTAAATTCAAAGTTCACATTTATGATTGTACCAAAGCCAAAATGGAAAATTAACATGGATTACTAAAATCATCCATGTCCAAGATTACTTATGCTCTCAAATGTCAATCCTATTGATGACTACATATTTGTTTCTTCCTAAGATTGCATATTCAAACTCAACCCTTTGAAAATGTCTAAGCCGATCTCTCACTTTTTACTTTGCCTGATTTCATAATGTCCCTATTGATATCTGCTTACCTACATATTTTTCCCACTTCATCATTGTGACAGACTCTTCACATGTGCTGACATTTAAATTCATTTTCTAACCGAAACCCTATTGCTAAAGAAATTTTGTTCCAAATCATACACTCACCCTTTTTTCTATACCTACCTACTATCTTCCTATTCCTACTGACTATCCCTTTTTGACTGGATGTTCCCTTCTACATTCAATCATCCAAGGTACAAGGTCCCATGCCATTGTATATTGATTTATCTGAGACATCTGTGCAGAATGTAATTCAATGCTAAGTACCACAATCAAGGGCCCAATGCCCTTCTGGGCTTCCAATCTTACTTGGATTTCTGTTTTCATACACACTGTTCACCTCTATATTCTTATAAATTTCGCAGGTTGCCAATACCATTATTCATCCACAAAATGATTCCTAACCCAAATTGAACCTGTTATTAACCCTAAACATACATTGTTCCCTCAATCTTACTTTACAGAAGAGCAGGGACAGAGGTGGTCTTATAATACTGGAATGTAGGGATCCTCTACCTGCTGAGAACTTCAAAGATCCATGCTGAAAGGATCCCTGGAGAATATGTAGGCAGTTATGAAGGACCTGAGAGAGCACAAGTCATCTTCCATGGCAAACAACCTGGTCAGGATGAAGGGTTGTGTCTTAATCAGCCTCTCTCTTCTTAATGTAGAGAAGATGGACCAAATCAGGCCTGTATGGAGAGCTGTTCCCAGGTGCCTATGGTTGATATACCATTTTAACTTGTGAAATTGTCACATTAAGTAGGGGAAGCCTCCATCTCATGGGACCCTTGGAAGCAACTGTTAGGACAAAGTGGTTGCCAAGGCAGTGACTTCATTCAGATCCTGAAGGAAGTAACCTCACCTCACTTCCTCGGTGATGGAAATTGACATCCAGGAAGCCAAGCACACAGAGCCTGTCCCAGTCCCACTCCCAGTGGTGTCACTAGTTTTGAATTACCAAGGACAGAGTCAGTCTATCTTGGTACATACAGATGTGAGAATGGCCATATGCCAGGAAAGCTCTGAAGAGGGGGCTTGTATGAGAAAAGAGATAGTGGCTCACCACTGGCTTCTGACAAGTCTCAGTGAAGAAACCCTGCTTTGGTACTTTTAATTACCTATTGTTCTATTGCTCTGAATGTCAGGAAGTTTTGTGCCTCAGGCCACCCCTTTGGGAAGCCTGAAGAAAAGAGTTTTCAAATGGAAATGAATGGGCATCATCTGTGGCTCCTTGCTTAATTGCTTTGGAAAGGGATGTGTCTGAATCAGCCTCTTGGCCCTGTGTGAGGCTACGGCTTAGATTCTCAGCACCTAATGGATCTAAAGAAACATCCCACGTTTGCATCCAAAACCAAAAAAGCCAAAAGAGCAGTCATTGTGGATGAAGTCTCTCACCTTCCTCTGTAAGGTTCCTGACGTCCATCTATGAGAATAGGGATCCTTTGGGTCCAATGAGTTCTTCAAAGCCCTGCAGAGACTAGACCATAGGTTCATAGGTTTCTCATGACTCCAATTAACATAAAGAATCTAAACCCCACAGTCATTAGGCCTCAAAATGGAGAATCAGAGCAGTATTAAGGGCAGGCCTCTTTGATCACTCCTGGTTCACAGGAAGTGTGTCCCAGCCACACTGACTTTAGGCAAATGGGGGCAAGGGACCTTATTTTGGATACTGTCTTTGGCTGTGCCCCTCATGAAAAACTACAGCCTGAGGTTCTGATGAGTGTCTATATGAAAGAAGATGAGGGCCATGTGGAAGTGTTTTGCTTTTAATTGTGGTCATTTTTGTGGCTGTTGGAAAAGATGATGGGTCCACCTGGTCTTGAACACTGGTGTGGTTCCCCTTAGAGACTGAGTTATGGAATGGACCTCAAAGAAGTATTGCCATGTATTGTTTTGGGATTTTAGGATGCCACGCATTAGAGTTGCCCTTGGAAACTGAGATCTAGGCCCAGGGTGGCTTTCCACAGAGCACTGGGAATCTCAGGAAGAATATCACATGATTTTATTCTTAAAGAATTGGCAGCCATAGTTGCAAGTCAAAACACAAATGGACCACACATTGTAGACCTCAAACGCCTGGCTTAATGTGACCTTTTTGCCTGTCTTTGGGAAGCCTTGCCTGTTAGAATTCTCCAGAGCTTTTATTGAAATGAGCTTCCTCTCCATTTAATGGTTCCTGAATGAATTGAAACCCACAGTGCCTCCAACTTCATCCTTGACAAATGCCTGATAAAAAACATGAAATTTTTGAAATTCCCATGACCACTTCGCACTGTAGAATCTTTGGATGTCCTATTGATGATCACGAGTGTACCAGACAGTGCCTGATTGACTGGGTTTCATGAAAATGGTGTAGAACAGAGATGGCAGTAATTTGGAGCCTGCTGAGTAGTTGGCCTAGAAAAGTGGTGTGAAGGTGTGTGTTAAAAGATCTGTGGTTGGGTGATGTGGATCTGCCATTGGCTTTCAAATGGTTTGTGACTGACATGGTGCAGCCCCCAGACCCTTGTATGTAAAGGCATGTTGTTATATGGAGAGGTTTCAGTGCAATGTTTAGAATCAGATTGCTAAGGTGAAGGGGGCAAGCTATGTGGGATAGAAGCCTGATTGGTGCATTCTCCTGCAGACACTTACCCACCACATGTGACAGAACTCTTTTCAGTACTGTGTCCCAGTTGAACTCTTCGTATTTCATGAAGCAAATACCAAACTTCCAGTGCAGCTGCAAGAAACACAACAAAATTGGAGGATGAGCAAATGGCTTCCAAACTGGAAGACACTTAGCCCCCAGTGACAACAGTTTACCTACAAAAAGAGAATTCAGCACTGCTGCCTCATGTCCTTTGGAAAATAAGAAACCATGTCCTCCAGGTAACATACATGCAGACCCAGCTTAATGGTCTCACTACAAAGGGAGCTAAAGCTCCTGACAACAACATATATTTTAAGTGCCCAACCTCAGAGGCAGTTTCTCAAGAAGTCTTTAGTCCAGCAGAGCTCCATGTTTGTGGAGTTTTACCCTCTCCCTTACATTTGGAAACTCCTCTACCACCTCCAAAGTTGTGAACTCCTGAGCATTTTCCATTTTGATGTGTATTCACAGATTTTCTAACTCTTCTCCTCTAATTGTGTCTTAGTTGGGGTGAAGGTAATGTCAAGGCATTGTTCTGAATGAGAGTGTGAAGATTTTTGGGTAGCACATATTTGCATACACATTGGATTCTTTCTCCAATTTTTCATTTGAAATACTGAATCCCTGACTGTAAGGGGTAGAAGGAATTCTTTTTCAAAGAATAGCCTGACACTTACAAGAAACAGCCCCCAGGGAGACATCCTGTCTGGGAGACATCCTGTAGTCATCTGTGTTCCTGAGACATCCTGTGGCCATCTGTCTTCCTGAAATATTCTGAGGTTATCTCACCTTGTGAAGACATCCAGGAACTGCCGATAAGAGAGCTTTCAAATCTCCAGCATATAAATTCCCCTGTGTGAACAATAAAAGTTTGCATCTTGATCAGAACTTTTGTCTTGCTGTCATCTCTCATGTCTCTTGTCCCTTCATTCCTCCCCATCTAGGTTCGCTACCCACGTTGATGTGTCCTGCAGGCTGGGACAACTGGCGCCCAATGACTGGGGCTCGAGCCTTTGACTGAGGGGGAACCCCGTCCTCCTGGAAGATTTGGACAAGTGGAGCTCACGATTGCCTCAGCAGACACCACTGAGAGACAGATCCAGGAGGACAGTGGGGATGACGCACAGTGAGTGACCCACCATGGGAAAAGCAATTTCGTCACATGATTTGTTTTTGTCAGGCCAAAAGGAATCCTTAAATACATGGGGGCACGTGTTAAGAAAAATGACTTAAAATTTTTCTTTTCATACATTGAAAAATTGTTTCCATGGTTTCCCCTTGAAGGGACCATTGATGGTAAAAGATGGCTTAGAGTAGGAGACATTTTAAAAGATTATTATGAATCTTTTGGCCCAGAAAAAGTGTCTGTTCCTACCTTTTCTTTCTGGAAATAAATTAGTGAAATTCTTAAAAGTTCACCCTTTGACAATGGTACCTTAATACTTGTCAGGATTGGGGAAGAGACTATGCAAAAGACCTCTCGTCCCTTCTCGGCATGCCCATCAGTTAGTCTCCCCAGGACCCTGGGAACCTTTCTGGTCTTCCTCAAAATCCCACCCTAATGAATAAGGCTCCAATGGTTTCCAACAGCCTTTATGCAGTTTCAAATCCCAGAGAAACATTGACCCCTGGGGAGGAGGCTACCTTGGAGAAGGAAGCAGCTCGCTACCATTCAGAAGACCCGCCACCTCTCAGGACCCTGCCACAGCCTATAGGACTTACACATTCCCCTCCCTCCTATATCCCTCCTGCCTTTTGTGCTCTGGCCCTTCAGGGGCCAAATGTCCCCCCAGATATTTTTTCCCCACTTCCCTTGCCTAATCCGGCTCCCTTGAGAGAGTCTCTCCAACATGGATGGGAACAGATCCAATTTTTAAAAGAATAAAGATCCCTTGACTCTGAGCTCTCTCCATTAGCCTTAGGAATGGAGTCAACACAAGCTGACCCACAGTGGTCTAATACAAAGGCGAAGCCGCTCCATCAGCCTGTGCTCGCCTTCCCAGTCACCAACAGTCAGATAGATAAGCCTGCTCAGGCTGAGGTCAAAGACTTACAAGAGGATCAAGAGGAGGAAGCGGAGGAAATGGATCAAGGAGATCAGGACTTAGAGGATGAGAAGTTCACCCCTAGGCAGGAAGGAACCCAGAGTGTCTACAAAAAATTTAGCCTCCATTTTCTTGAAAAACTTAAAAAGGCTTGTGCTCACTATGGCCCCACTGTGCCCTACACGTTGGCTTTATTAGAAAGCCACAACACACAATTTCTTACTCCCAATGATTGAAAATTTTTAGACCGAGCTGCCCTCAGTGCCGGAGACTTCCTACTATGGAATGCAGATTTCAAAGAGCCCTGTCAGAAACTGCTCAAAAAAATTTAACAAAGGCCTCTAAATCCTGGACTTATGTTAAGCTAGTGGGCAATGCAACTTTTGACACTAAAACTAAACAGGCACGTTTCCCTGCTGGACATTTTGCGCAGATTTAGATGGCTGGCTTACATACTTGGAGATGCCTCCCTGAAAGGGCCTCGACTATCACTTCCCTGGCCAGAATTCGACAAGGGCCCTACGAGCCTTATAGCGACTTTGTTCCCCGGCTTAACCTAGCTGCGGAATGCTTGCTTGGACCAAGCGAAAGCGAAAGCACCTTTGTAAAACATCTTGCCTTTGAAAACGCCAACCCAGAATGTCAGGATGTTCTTCGACATCATAAGGATAAAGGGAAACTTTCTGACTTTATTAGAGTCTGTGCAGGGGTGGGTGCAGCCCATGCCATGGGTCTCACTTTAGTGCTCCCTTTACCAAGGCCTTTTACAATCCTGGCTCATGTATTTGCTTTACTTGTAAACAACCAGGCCATTTTGCACGCAAGTGTCCGACAGGCAAACAAAGAGTAAGAATAGCGTCTCCTCAAACTGGAGCTAAACCGCCCCCAGCTACACTTTGTCCTTGATATAGTAAAGCTCATCACTGGGCCAGTGAGTGTAGATCAATGACAAATGCCCTCGGAGAGCCTATTTCTTCCTGCTTCTCAGGAAACTCCCTGGGGCAATAAGATTTGTTCCCTTCCAAACTCCCAACCTACCTCAAAATCCTTCTCCACAATTGGCTCCCTCCAACTACCCACTCCAGGCAGTGCAGGATTGGACCTCTGTACCACCACTGATACAACATTAGACTCAATGCAAGGGCCCCAGATAATACCAACTGGAATTATGGGTCCCCCTCCATCTCATACGTGTGCCCTTCTTCTTGGAAGAGCCTCTACTACCTTAGAAGGTGTTCAGGTCTTCCCTGGCATTAATGATAATGATTTCACTGGAGAAATAAAAATACTGGCCACAGTTATTAATAGAGTTGCGGCCATCCCAGGAGGAAAAAGTCTTGCACAATTAATACTCCTTCCCTTAGATTAAGGGGCACTTCCACCACCCAAACCTACTGTGGGGGACTGCCTCCTTGGGCTCCTCTGAGGTATATTGGGTTCATCCCATTTCTCATAATAAACACACCCTTACCTTACTTATTGAAGGAAAGGAATTCCAAGCAATTTTCGTTACTGGAGTTGATGCGACAATTATTTCTCAAAAATACTGGCGATCAGGTTGGCCCCTCACCCCATCCTTGACTGACCTTAAAGGGATAGGAAAGTCAAAAAATCCTCTGGTCAGCTCTACTGCTCTTAGCTGGACTGATAAAGAGGGTAATAAGGGAACTGTCACTTCTTTCGTTGTTCCTGACCTCCCTGTTTACCTATGGGCCCGAGATATTTTGAGTCAAATGGAAGTTATTCTTGCCAGTCCCAATTCCATGGTGACTCATCAAATGCTCCGTATGAATTTTGTCCCTGGTACAGGCCTTGGGAGGCTGAGACAAGGACTGGTGGGGCTTATACGACCCATAAAAAAAATACATATGGACTTGGATATTTGGATTTTTAGTGTCGGTCCCTGACCCTCCTGTACCCCATGCAGATAAAATTATTTGGGAGACTCAGATCTTGTGTGGGTGGATCAGTGGCCCCTTACCCATGAAAATTTGGAGGCTGCCTCCATGTTAGTGAAGGAACAGGTGGCAGCCCGCCATGTAGAGCCCTCAACCTCACCATCGTACACTCCTATTTTTGTTATCAAGAAAAAATCAGGCAAGTGGTGCCATGTACAAGATTTGTGTGCCATTAATAAAGTTATACTCCCGATGGGAGCACTACAGCCAGACATTCCCACACCAGTGGCTATTCACAAAAACTATTGTAAAATGGTTATGGACTTAAAAGTTTGCTTTTTTATCATTCCTTTACATCCTGAGGATAGACCCTATTTTGCCTTTAGCCTTTCTTGCATTAATATTCAGGGCCCTATGCAGAGACTTCAATGGAAGGTTCTTCCCCAAGGTATGACCAACAGCCCTACTCTTTGCCAAAAATAGGTTGCTCAAGCAGTAGACCCTGTGAGAGAGTGAGGGCCACAAATTTATATTTTACATTATATGGATGATTTGTTAATTGCTGCACCTAATACCCATGACCTTAATAATTGTTACTTGGACTTTTACAAAATCCTCACTACCTTGGGACTACAGATAGCTTTTAATAAGGTTCAAACACAGGACTCTTATAAGAGTTTGGGCCTTAAAATTCTAGAAAATCAGATCCAAATTTCTAAAATACAAGGACGTGTGGACCATCTTCACACCCTTAAAGATTTTCAGAAATTACTGAGGGATATTCAATGTCTAATAACATATTTAAAATTATGCACTTGTGTACTTTTGACCCTTAATGATATTTTGAGAGGTAATTTCCACCCCTCCTCCCATCAAAATCTTACTCCCAAGGCATGACAGGCATTAAACCAAGTAACAGAAGCCATTGCCCAACAATTTGTTACACAAATTTCTTATAACCTTCCTCTGGTTCTGGTTATTTTACACACTCCTCATACACCCACAGGAATATTTTGGCAGCGAGATCCACATTTTAAAAATAAAGACTGCCCCTTGTTTTGGGTCCATTTACCCACCACATCCTCGAAGGTTATTACTGTTTATCTTGCTCAGGTAGCTTCTATTATTTTTAAAGGTCATTTGATTTCTCTACATTTTGGCAAACACCCTGATAATATTTTTATTCCATATACTAAGGACCAAACCCAATTTTTACTAGAGACAAGGGATGAATGTGGTATTGCCCTATCAGGCTTTTGGGAACAATTGATCACTACCTCCCCAAAGACCCCCTTTTACATTTTGTCCAGTTACATCCATTTACTTTTCCTGAAATTACTCAAAAGGCTTCCATTCCTCAATCCCTTACTGTCTTTACAGACGGTTCCTGTAATGGCCGAGCGGTCTTTGTTGTCAATAACCAGCCTACCACCTTTGATACTGTCTATCAGTCACCACAGTTTGTGGAATTGTTTGACATAACACAAGTTTTTATAACATTTTTTATAATCCTGTTAATATTTATAAAGACAGTGCCTACATTGCTCATTCTGTGCACCTGCTGGTGATTTCACCCCCCATTAAGGCTTCTAACAATGCGGCCTTTCTGTTTCACCAGCTTCAGCAGCTAATTCAGGCCAGACAACACCCATTTTTTTTAGGACACATCAGGGCACACTATGATCTTCCCAGCCCTCTAATTTAAGGTAATGCCCAAGCTGATGCACAACTCGTTCCATCTTTCCAATTTTTGTTGGCTCCATTCAAAAGGCCATGGAGTTACACAATATACACCATTTAAATTTCCAGAGCCTTTGATTACTTTGTAAAATTACCAGCAACAGGCACGAGAAATAGTAAAAGCATGCCCTGGTTGTGCTGTCTCCCTCCCCATTCAACACTTGGGAGTTAACCCCCGAGAATTACTGCCCGATCATTTTTGGCAAATGGATGTTACTCATTTTCTTGAATTTGTAATAACCAAATATATACACGTTTCTGTAGATACCTTCAGCGGCTTTATTTTTGCATCACCACATTCTGGAGAGGCTACCAAAGATGTCCTTTCTCATCTTGTTTCAGCGTTTTCTGTTATGGGTAAACCAATACATATTAAAACAGATATTTATCCTACATTTACCATTGCCAAGTTTAAACAGTTTTGTGCTACCTTGCAAATTTGTCATACTACTAGAATTCCATACAACCCTCAGGGCCAAGGCATTGTGGAACTTGCCCACCTTAACTTAAAAACTTGGCTATCCCTCCTTAAGGCTTCCTCCCTTGTATTTACCACACCCAGGCATCGCCTTAACAATGCATTATTTGCCCTTATTTTTCTTACCCTAGACAATGAAGGCGATTCGGCAGCAGACAGACACTGCCATCCCTCGTCCAATTCTGTTCGCCCACCTGTTATGTGACACAATCCACTTACAAATAAATGGAAAGGCCCAGATCCTGTCCTCATCTGGGGAGGAGGCTCAGCTTGTGTTTTGGACCAAGATCAAACAGCCCCAAGATGGTTACCAGAACTCCTGGTTAAACAGGTTAATGACTTACCTCAAAACAGGGACAGAGGCACTCCTCATGAGGACAAAATTTCCTCTTTTTCAGATGCAGCCAACAATCTGCCAGCCTTGGAATAACAGTTCCTGTGGGCACAGGTACACTGGCTTAGGCACGTCTATTCACTCTTACCATCGCCTCTCTCAACAAATTATAAACTCTATCAGGAACAACTGATAAAAACTCTATCAGGAACCATTAAAGATTTGCAGGACCAAATAGACTCCCTGGCAGAAGTGTTCCTTCAAAAAAGACGAGGCTTAAATTTGCTGACAGCTAACCAGGGAGGTATTTGCTTGGCCTTAGGGGAACGATGCTGCATTTATGCCAATAATTCTGGCATAGTATGCACTAAAATTAAGCAGCTTCAAGAAGATCTAGAAAAGAGATGAAGGGAAATATTTGAAAATCCCCTCTGGACTGGGCTTAATGGATTTTTACCCTACCTTCTTCCCCTATTAGGCCCTTTGTTGGGTTTACTTTTAATGGTGTCCCTAAAACCCTGCATTATAAACAGGCTGGTACAATTTATTAAAGAACAGATTAATATTTTGGCCTCTAAGCCCATACAGGTCCACTATCATTGCCTGGATATGGAAGACTGTGCTGCCAACATTTAAAAGGATGTTCTACCCTCCTCACAAGCTTATTTCTTAAGTTTACATCCCCACAGATCTCGCTTTCTTACATAAAACTCTAAGTAACAGCTCTGACCAATGATCTTCTGCACTTGCCATAAGGGTTCGTCCTCCATGGGCCGCTCCACTTGGGGGAGGACGCACCCATGGAGTGAGGACGTTAGGGCATAATAACGGAGGGTGCAGGAAGGACTGCAGGAGGATGGATCCATGGTTCCCAAAATCCAAGTCTTCTGAGTGACACGCTCTGGTGCATGGCAGTTGGCATGCTTCCCCCTCAAAGCCGTCTCCTCAAAAAACATGCCAAGGCCACCACGAAATCTAGTAAACATGCTCGATCAGATCAGGAGATATTCTAAGGCCTGCTAGAGAAACAGAGCCTCTATAACCCCTAAAACATTGGCCTGTAAGGTATGGTCAAATATTTTATATAAGAAAGGGAGGAGATGTCAGGGGCTAGAAGGAAGTTCTCCTTCAAAGAATAGCCTGACACTTACAAGAAATAGCCCCCTGCGAGATATCCTGCCTGGGAGACATCCCGCAGCCATCTATCACCCTGAGACATCCTGCAGCTATCCATCTTCCTGAAATATCCTGAGGTTATCTCACCCTGTGAAGACATCCAGCAACTGTCGATAAGAGAGCTTTCTCATCCGCAGCATATAAATACACTGTGAGAACTATAAAAGTTTTCAGCATGATCAGAACTGTTGTCTTGCTGTCATCTCTCATGACTCTTTTCCCTTCATTCCTCCCCAACAAGGTTCAACGCCCACGTTGAAGTGTCCAGCCGGCCCGGACACCTGACACTAAACCATAACCTACTAGACTCTGACTACTAATACTAATATGATGGAGAAAAATAATCCAACAGAATGGAAATGCAAGCAGTACAGATGAGGCATGGTGTATAGTTGGACTTGCCTTTTGAATGATATAGGGTAGGTGTTATAAATCTAGCTAATTTATAATTGAAATAGTTCTCCACATGTTTTTAAAGTTAACAAATATGTGAATACCTGTCTCCCATTCTCTGTAGCCAATTCAGCACATGTATTTTTATATGCACATATAGAATCCTACCTGGTATCACACGTATATTCTTCTGAGGTGTCTGACTTGGCAAATACAAATTGTGAGAAGAGATCACTCCTCCTAAACTCTGTTGGAACTGAAAATTCAACCTATGGGTGAGCCTCCTAGTAGAAAATTCAACCTATGGGTGAGCCTCCTAGTAGAACAACAAGCCATACATAAATCCATGTTTAGTAAAATAAATATTTTTGCATCTGTGGCTGATGTACATTTCATGAAGAATTTCGATTGGCATATATATTGCTACATCGTATTGTCTGTTTTTATTTTTTTAATATATATATATATATATATATATATATATATATATATATATATATATATATATATACGATCTTCAAATTTTTCCAAATATAAAATATATGTGTCTTATATACACTACCTAAATTCTTTCATGTTCATGTATGTGGATTTATAATCAACATTTCACAAGATTATTCTCAGAAATATTCATCCACCTGAAATACATATTTGTTTCCTATTACTGAAAACTAACTTCAGTGAATGGTGCATACAATCCTAATATTTCTACATTAACTGACCCTGTTTAACATCAATGCAAGTAGATTCCTATGGGACATGATGTTTATTTTGAAGTTTCTTTTATTCAACACTGGTACAATACAATTTCTACAGTTTACGAACATCATAGGACATATATTTCATCCATAAGTTCAAAAATTTATAGGCATTTGATTCACTTTCAATCATTTACTGATTCAGAACACATGTATTCCTCCAGGTTTCTTTACTGGTCTTTTCATGAGACTTTATTTCAAACACATTATTTTCAATTTCCATAATCATTTTGAAGCAAAACTCACACACTCTTCATGATAAAACATAACCCTAATATTACCATTAGATGTATTACTGGTTAGAATGAATAATTGTATATCAATATAAGATTTTCTGTATATATTCAGATATCAATTCAATCTATTATTTAAAGTTGGAACCAATTATATTATTTATTCACAGTATGGTCTATTCATGAATTATCTCTACATTCATAGACAAAGGGTACATCTATTTGTAACCCCAATACTAATTTATTCGTCTTCAAAATGTTGCTCCCAGAAATGGTGGAAGAAATACTCATGTCACCTGATGTACGTATGCATTTATCACAGTAATATTCTGGACACAATAAGCAGAGGTCACACTTATGATTGTACCAAAGCCTAAATGGAAAGTGAGCATGGATTACTAAAAACATTCATGTCCAGGTTGCCTAATGCTCTCAAATGTCAATCCTATTTATGACAACATATTTGTTTCTTCCTAAGACTATATATTCAACCTCAACTCTGTTCAAATGTCTAATCCTATCACTCACTTTATACTTTCCCTGATTTCCTAATGTCTCTATTGATGTCTGCTTTCCTAAATATTTTCACCAGTTCACCATTTTGACTAACACTTCACATGTGCTGACATTTACGTTCACTGTCTATGTGATACCCTATTGCTAAAGAACTTTTGGTCCAATTCCTGTACTCACTCTTCTTCTGAAACCTACAGAATATCTTCCGAATCCTACCGACTATCACAGTTTGATTGGATACTCACTTCTACATTCAATCATCGAAGGTACAAGGTCCTATGCCATTGATTATTGATTTATCTGAAACATCTTTGCAGAACATGTATCAAAGCTAAGTATCCCAATCAAGAGTGCAATGCCCTTCTGGGATTCCAATCTTACCTAGATTTCTGTTTTCATACTTATATTTCACCTATATATTCTTATAAATATCACAGGTTCCCAATACCATTATTCATCAAGCAGAATGATTCCTAACCCAAATCAAACCTGTTATTAAGCGAAACCATACACTGTTCCCTCAATCTAACTTTACAGAAGAGCAGGGACAGTGTTGGTCCTAAAATAGAGGAATGTAGGGAATCTTCCACCTGTTGAAAAACTCAAAGTTTCATTCAGAAGTGATCCCTGGAGAAGATATAGGCACCACTGAAGGACCTGAGAGAGCAAAAGTCAACTTCCATGGCAAACAACCTGGTCAGTATGAAAGGTTGTTACTGAATCAGCCTCTCTGTTCTTTTTTTTATTATTGGTTGTTCAAAACCTTACAAATCTTTTGACATAACATATTCATACATTAGCATACATTAGCTTCAAGTGATTTATGAACTCCCATTTTTACCCCAGATACAGATTGAAGAATCACATCGGTTACACATCCACATTTTTACATAATGCCATACTAGTAATTGTTGTATTCTGCTACCGTTCCTATCCTCTACTATCCCCCCTCCCCTCCCCTCCCATCTTCTCTGTCTACCCCATCTACTGTAATTCATTTCTCACCTTGTTATTTTCCCATTCCATTCACAACCTCTAATATGTAATTTAGTATAACAATGAGGGTCTCCCTCCATTTCCATGCAATTCCCCTTTTCTCTCTCTTTCCCTCCCACCTCATGTCTCTGTTTAATGTTAATCTTTTCTTCCTGCTCTTCCTCCCTGCTCTATTCTTAGTTGCTCTCATTATATCAAAGAAGACATTTGGTATTTGTTTTTTAGGGATTGGCCAGCTTCACTAAGCATAATCTGCTCTAGTGCCACCCATTAGAATATGGACCCAAACAGTCCTGTTTGGAGAGCTGGTCTTGGGTGCCTATGGTTGATATACATTCTAACTTGTGAAAGTGTCACAGTACGTAGGGGCAGCCTCCATCTCATGGGACCCTTGGAAGCAACTGTTAGGACAAAGTGGTTGCTAAGGCAGTGACCTCATTCAGTTCCTGAAGGAAGTGACCTCACCTCACTTCCTTGGTGATGGAACTCTAAGAACTTGTTATCCAGGAAGACAGGCACCCAGAGCCTGTCCCATTCCCAGTCACAGTGGTCTCACTTGTTTGTATATACCAAGGACAGAGTCAGTCTTTCTTGGTACCTACTGATATGAGAATGGCCAAATTCCAGAAAAGCTCTGAAGAGGGGCCTTTCCTGAGGAAAGCAGATAGTGGTTCACCACTGGCTCCTGACATCTTCACAGAGTTGGTTAAGGAGACCAGATCTGAGACAGGACAGGCCATTTCTGGGGAACATACTATGGCCCACCACTCAGAGGACACTCTGGATAGTCACCGACCTACTTTGGGGAAGGAGGTGCCTCTGTGGGTGTCGCTGTGTGTTTGTGGATTTGTCTCATGTTCTGAGAATAGATAGAAAAGGCGGTTTGTTTGGTTTTGAGTGAACTATTTCTAGTAAGTCATTTGACAAGGCGAGTGTTTCTATGTCTGTGTATCCCACTGTGTCCATGGTTATAGACATTAGAAAAGAGAATGCATCAATTGATGTGTCCTGTCTAGTAGAAAGCTTCCCATCATTTATTCTGCCAAATTGATGAATGGATTTTGGCTTGCCTTATCGATGGGCAACACGTGCTATTTTCCAAAGTTCCTGCATTCTTCCTGAATTCTGGCCACTCTACAGAATAGGCTCATGGTTTTGTGTCCAAGATATGTACCACTTCCAAGCCCTGTTACATGGCCATGTACTGGATAGCTGAAGGGAATGGCGAGCATCTCAGAAAACTCAAATATCAGTGTGACCAATAAAGTCTCAGTGGAGAAACCCTGCTTTGCTTACCTATTGTTCTGTTGCCCTGAATGTCAGGAAGGTCTTTGCCTAAGTCCACCCCTTTGTGAAACCTGAAGAAAACAGGTTTCAAATGGAAATGAATGGGCATCACCTGTGCCTCTTTGCTTAATTGCTTTGGAAAGGGATGTGTCTGAATCCGCCTCTTTGCCCTGTTTGAGGCAATGGCTTAGATTCTCAGCACCTGATGTATCTTAAGAATGATCCCATGTGTGCATCCAAAACCAAAATGGCCAAAAGAGCAGTCATTGTGGATGAAGTCTCTCCCCTTCTTCTGTTAGGTTCCTGACCTCCATCAAGTGAGAATAGTTATCCTTTGGGTCAAATGATTTCTTCAAACCCTGCAGAAGCTAGCCGATAAGTGCTTGGTTTTCTAATGACTCCAATTCACATAAAAAAATAAACCCCACAGTCAGTAGGCCTCAAATTAGAGAAGCAGAGAAGTATTAACAGCAGGCCTATTTGATCACTCCTGGTTCACAGAAAGTGTGTCCAGGCAACCCTGATTTTAGGCCATTAAGGGGCAAGGAAGATTATTTTGGAGACTGTCTTGGGCTTCGCCCCTCATGGAAACATCCAGCCAGAGGTTATGATGAGTGTCTATATGAAAGATCATGAGGGCCATGTGGGAGTGTTTTGGTTTTAATTGTGGCCATTAGTTTGGTGGTTGGAAGAGATGACTGGGTCCACCTTGACATGAACTCTGGTGTGATTCCCCTTAGAGACTGAGTTCTGGAACTGAACTCAGAGAATTATTGCCATGAATTGTGTTAGGATTTTAGGAGGCCATGCATGAGAGTCCCCCTTGAAAACTGAGATCTAGGCCCAGGGTGGCTTTCAACAGAGCACTGGGAATCACAGCCAAGATATCACGTGATTTTATTCTGAAAGACTTGGCAGCCATAGTTGAGAGTCGAAACACACATGGTCCTCATTGTAGACCACAATGGGCCTGGCTTCATGTGACCATTTGGCCACTTTTTGAGAAGCCTTGCCTGTGAGAATTCTCCAAAGCTTTCATTGAAATGTGCTTCCTCTACATTTAATGGTTCTGGAGTGAATTTTAACCCACAGTGCCTCCAACATCATCATTGAAAAATGGCTACAAAAATACCATAAAATTTTTGAAATTCCCATGACCAGGTGGCAATGGAGGACATTTGGATGTCCTGTTGCTGGTCATGAGTATACCAGACAGTGCTTTGATTGACTGGGTTTTATGAAAATCGTGTAGAACAGAGATGCCAATAAGTTGGAGCCTGCTGAGTAGTGGGCCTAGAGCCGTGGTGGTCAGGTGTGTGATAAAACATCTGTGGTGGGGCCTTGTGGATCTTCCATTGGCTTCCAAATGGCTTGGAACTGACATGGTGCAGCGAGCAGTCCCTTCTATGTAAAGGCATCTTGTAATATTGAGAGATTTCAGGGCAATGTTCAGAATCATGTTGCTATCGTCAATGGGGCAATATATGTGGGCTAGAAGTATGTTTGGTGCATTCTCTTGCAGAAACTGACCCACCACATGTGACAGAACTCTCTCCAGCACTGTGATCCACTAAAACTCCTTGTATTTTTGAATCAAATAGCAAACTCCTAGTGCAGCAGCAAGAAACACCATGAAATTTGGAGGATGACCAAATGGCTTCACAGTCCACATGGGGAGACACTTAGACCCCAGTGGTCACAGTTTACCTACAAAGAGCAAATTCAGCACTGCTGCCTCATCTTCACTGGAAAATAAGAAACCATGTCCTCCAGGTCACATAGATGCAGAACCAGCTTTGATGGTCTCACTACAAATGAAGCTAAAGCTCCAGAAAACAACATATTTTTCAGGTGCCCAACCTCAGAGGCAGTTCTTCAAGAAGTCTTTAGGCCAGCAGAGCTCCATGTTTGTGGAGTGTTTACCCTGTCCCTTACTTTTGGGAACTCCTCTACCACCTCCAGTGTTGTGAACTACTGAGCATAATCCATTCCAGATATGTATTCACAGATTTTATAACACTTCTCCTCTAATTGTGTCTTACTTGGGGCAAAAGTAATGTCAAGCCATAGTTCTTGATGAGAGTGGGAACATTTTTGTGTAGCACATATTTGCATACACATTGGATTCATTTTCCAATTTTCCATTTGAAATACTGAATCCCTGACACTAACCCCTACCCTACTAGACTCTGACTACTAATCGTAATATCATGGAGAATAATAACCCAATCAGAATAGAAATACAAGCAGTTCAGAGGAGGCATGTTTGGTATTGTTGGACTTGCCTTTTGCATTATATACGGTAGGAGTTATAAATCTAGTCAATTTTTTTGTTGAAATAGTTCTCCATGTGTTTTTAAAGTTAACAAATATGTGAATTTATTTCTCCCTTTCTCTGTAGCCTAGTCAGCAGATGTATTTTTATATTCATATATAGAATCCTACCTGGTATCACACGTACATTTTTGTGAGGTGGCTGACTTGGCAGATACAAATTGTGAGAAGATATCACTCCTCCTAAACGCTGTTGAAACTGAAAATTCAACCTATGGGTGAGCCTCCTATTTGAACAACATTATACATAAATCCATGTTCAGTAAAACTAATATTGTTGGATCCGTGGATGATATGTATTTCATGATAAATTTCGGTTGGCATACATAATGCTACATTGTAATGTCTCTGTGTGTGTGTATATATATATATATATATATATATATATATATATATATATATATATATACTCTCCAGATTTTTCAAAATATGAAATATATGTGCCTTATTGTGCACTCCCCAAATTCATTCATATTCATGTATGTGGATTTATAATCAACTTTTCAAAAGATTATTCTCAGAAATATTCATCAACCTGAAATACATATTGGTTGCCTAGTACTGAAAACTATCTTCAGTAAATGGTGCACACAAAACATAATATTTCAACATTGCAAGTTGGCCGCAAATAGAGTGCATCACACCCAGTGTACCACGCCACATTGCAGGTGAATAACGAGTTAAAATGACAAAAGACTATCTTGTTAGGATCTTATAGAAAAATGGGTGTGCACCGAAACCTAAAAGAATGATTTCCACCAACGAGGTCCGGTAATTGAGTCTCAAACGTGAGCTGAATATGCAACCGGAGATCCGGGCTTATTGATCCCTGTGGCCCGCCCCATGGCTGCAGACATCGAGGCACCACCGAGAAGCGACTAGCATCCAGGGAGAAACGTTGCTGCAGATTCTGTGGAATCCTGCCGGCTGACACCGCACTGAGCCCCAGGCCGAGTTCGGGATTTCAGTCAGGGAAGGAAGCTCTACAGTTCTATCCCCCACAACGGAAACTCCACCAAGGAAACCAATGGCCACCATCTTGGAGAGCTGAAGTAACCACCGCCACTCTCCGATAGATTGCAACAATAAAACAGTTGTGTGTTTTCCGCTCATCTCCCATACAGTAGGAAATTTGCATAAAATCTCTCCTAAGCTTTCCAGGGGAGGGATTTTCAGAGAGAGCCTGCATAAAGATTGGGGGGGGGAACTAGAGGCACCTGACCTTCAACTCCCCCTCCCATCAGTGGTGAAAACGAAATCTGTCTAGCCAGGGATGGGGGAAAGGGCAAACGGAAAACATAATAAAAATAGAGTGCTGGGGTTCCCAATAGACACAATCCACACCCAAGAAACGGCAAGCCAGAGTACAGTTTGAGCTGCCGAGGGCATTACTCAGGGGAAATCTGGTCTAGCAGGAGAAACCAGGACTAGCAGGAGAAACCAGGGGACTAGAGGCCAGGCCCGCGTGACTGGGCGCCTGGAGAACGCTCGCCCGCCGGCAACAGCCGGCCCGCTGCAGGTGCGACTGGACGGCTGGAGACTGCCTGCCCACCAGTGACCAATCGCCTGCCATATGCCCACCCTAATGGGTGGCTAGAGATCGCACAACCGCCGGTGACAGCCCACCAGCTGACTGCGTGACTGGACAGCTCGTGACCACCTGCACGCCGGCGACCGGGAGCTGAAACCAAACAGAGACAGTACAGTCCCACACCCCCATGCGAACACCCGGGCAAAGAGCCTGGGGCCCACCATAGCAGAGAGGTGAAATCACTGGAGCTCAGCCGTCGGAATTCCTTCCCAGTGGAATCCACTTTAGCATTCACAGTCTACCAACACAAAGGAGAGTCAATAGAGATATATAAAACCAAAACAAATATATAGAAGAGAGCAGAAACACAGCAATCAAATGGAGCTGGAAAGTAATGTGAACTTCATGAAAAAACAAGGGAAAAAGGTGTACAAATAATGCCGGACAACTTAATTTTACAGGAGGACCTAGAATCATCAGAAACAGGGATAGGGAAAAAACTCAATGCATCCCTAACTCAGATGGAAAGAAATATTAGAGAAGACATGAGGCAGCAAGTCCAAGCAATAAAAGAATATTTTGAAAATAAATTAAACAAACAAATTCAAATGGCAAAGAACGAGCTTCACCAAAAGACAGAGATCTTAAAAAAAATCAAACAGTAATCCTAGGAATGCAGAAAAATATAAACCACATTAAAAATTCAAACGAGAATATTGTAAATAGACTAGATCAAGTAGAAGTCAGAAGATCAGATAATGAATACAAAGTTTATCAACTTGAAAAGAATATAGTCAACACAGAAAAGATGCTTATATCCCATGAGCAATCTATTTAAGAGATATGGGATGTCATAAAAAAACAAATTTGAGAGTCATTAGGATAGAAGAAGGCATAGAGATTCAAACCAAAGGAATGGACAACATATTAAATGAAATAATTCTAGAAAACTTCCCAGAGATGAAAGATGGAATGGATTGCCAAATCCTTGAAGCCTACATGACCTCAAACATTCAAAACCATAATAGACCAACTCCAAGACATAGAATTATGAAGATAGCCAACATGCAGAACGTGGATACACGTTCTTCTCAGCAGCACAAGGATCCTACTCAAAGATAGATCATATATTATGCCATAGGGCAACCCTTAGTAAATATAAAGGCGTGGAGATAATACCATGCACCATATCTGATCATATTGGAATGAAACTGGAAATCAATGATAAAAGAAGGAAGGAAAAATCCTACATCATATGGAAAAATGAACAATATTCTACTGAATGTTCAATGGGTTACAGAAGACATAAAGGAGGATATAAAAAATTCTTAGAGACAAATGACTATACAGACACAACATACTGGAATCTATAGGACACAATGAAAGCAGTTTTAAGAGGGAAATTCATTTCTTGGAGTTCTTTCCTCAAAAAAAAAAAAAAAACCAAAACAAATAAATGAACTCACACTACACCTCAAAAACCTAGAAAAAGAAAACGAAAACAACAGCAAATGTAGTAGAAGACAAGAAATAATTAAAATTAGAGCAGAAATCAACGAAATTGAAACAAAAAAAACATTGAAAAAATTGATAAAACTAAAAGTTGGTTCTTTGAAAACATAAATAAGATTGACAGGCCCTTAGCCATGCTAACGAAGAGAAGAAGAAAGAGAATTCAAATTACTAACATACGGCATGAAAAAGGCATTATCACAACAGACACTACAGAAATACAGAAGATAATTAGAAAGTATTTTGAAACCCTATATTCAAATGAAATAGAAGATAGTGAAGATATCAATAAATTTCCTAAGTCATACGATGTGCCCAGATTGAGTCAGGAAGACACACACAATTTAAACAGACCAATAACAAAGGAAGAAATTGAAGAAGCCATCAAAAGACTACGAACCAAAAAAAGCCCTGGAGCGGATGGGTATAGAGCGGAGCTCTACAAAACCTTAAAAGAAGAATTAATACCAATAATTTTCAAGCTATTTCAAGAAATAGAAAAAGAAGGTGCTCTTTCAAATTCATTCTATCAGGCCAAAATCACCCTGATCCCAAAACCAGACAAAAACACTTCAAAGAAAGAAAACTACAGACCAATGTCTCTAATGAACTAGGATGCAAACATTCTCAATAAAATCCTGGTGAATGTAATACAAAAGCATATCAAAAAATTGTGCACCATGATCAAGTAGGATTCATCCCAGGGAAGCAAGGCTAGTTCAATATACGGAAATCAATAAATGCTATTCACCACATCAATAGACTTAAAGACAAGAACCATATGATCATCTTGATAGATGCAGAAAAAACATTCGACAAAGTTCAGCCTCCCTTTATGTTCAAAACACTAGAAAAACTAGGATAACAATGTTGAGTTACCTCAACATTGTAAAAGCTATATATGCTAAACCTCAGGCTAGCATCATCGTAAATGGAGAAAAACTGAAGGCATTCCCTCTAAAATCTGGAACAAGACAGGGATGCCCTCTATCACCACTTCTATTCGATTTAGTTCTTGAAATACTAGCCAGAGCAATTAGACAGACAAAAGAAATTAAAGACATAAAAATAGGAAAAGAAGAACATAAATTATCGCTATTTGCAGATGACATGATAATATATTTAACAGACTCAAAAGGGTCTACAAAGCAACTGCTAGAGTTAATAAATGAATTCAGCAAAGTGGCAAGATATAAAGTCAACACGCATTAATCAAAGGCATTCCTGTATATCAGCAGCAAAACTTCTGAAATGGAAATGAGGAAAACCACTCCATTCACTATATCCACAAAGAAAATAAGATACTTGGGAATCATCCTAACGAAAGAGGTGAAAGATTTATATAATGAAAACTACAGAACCCTAAGGAAAGAGATAGAAGAAGATCTTAGAAGATGGAAAAATGTACCCTGTTCATGGATAGGCAGAACTAACATCATCAAAATGTTGATATTACCCAAAGTTCTCTACAGGTTTAAATCGGTGCCAATAAAAATCCCAACAGCATTTCTTGTAGAAATGATAAAGCAATCATGAAATTCATATGGAAAAACAAAAGACCCTGAATACCAAAAGCAATTCTAAGCAGGAAGTGTGAATCTGGAGGTATAGCGATACAAGAGTTCAAACTGTACTACAAAGCAATAGTAATAAAAACATCGTGGTACTGGTACCAAAACAGGCAGCTGGACCAATGGTATAGAATAGAGGACACAGAAACCAATCCACAAAATTACAACTTTCTTATATTTGATAAAGGGGCTAAAAACATGCAATGGAGGAAAGATAGCATCTTCAACAAATGGTGCTGGGAAAATTGGAAATCCATATGCAACATAATGAAACTGAATCCCTTTCTCTCACCATGCACAAAAGTTAACTCAAAATGGATCCAGGAGGTAGATATCAAATCAGAGACACTGTGTCTAATAGAAGAAAAAGTTGGCTACGATCTACATACTGTGGGGACGGGCTCCACATTCTTTAATAGGATGACCATAGCCCAAGAGTTAATAACAAGAATAAACAAATGGGACTTACTTAAACTAAATTGTTTTTTTTCTCAGCAAGAGAAACAATAAGAGAGGTAAATAGAGAGCCTACATCCTGGGAACAAATTTTTACCCCTCACACTTCAGATAGAGCCCTAATATCCAAAATATACAAAAAACTCAAAAAATTAAACAATAAGATAACAAATAACCCAATCAACAAATGGGCCAAGGACCTGAACAGACACTTTACAGAGGAGGACATTCAATCAATGAACAAGTACATGAAAAAATGCTCACCATCTCTAGCAGTCAGAGAAATGCAAATCAAAACCACCCTAAGATACCATCTCACTCCAGTAAGATCGGCAGCCATTATGAAGTCAAACAAAGTAAGGGTTGGTGAGAATGTGGGGAAAAGGGTACACTTGTACACTGCTGGTGGGACTGCAAATTGGTGAGGCCAATTTGGAAAGTACTATGGTGATACCTGGGAAAGCTGGGAATGGATCCACCATTTGACCCAGCTATCACCCTTCTCGGACTATTTCCTGAGGATCTTAAAAGAGCGTACTATAGAGATACTGCCACATCAATGATCATAGCTGCACAATTCACAATAGCTAGACTGTGGAACCAACCTAGATGCCCTTCAATAGATGAATGGATAAAAAAAATGTGGCTTTTATACAAAATGGAGTATTACTCTTCATTAAAAAATGACAAAATCATAGAATTTGCAGGGAAATGGATGGCATTAGAGCAGATTATGCTAGGCGAAGCTAGCCAATCCTTAAAAAACAAATGCCAAATGTCTTCTTTGATATTAAAATAGCAACTAAGAAAAGAACATCGAGGAAGAGCATGAGGAAAAGTTTAACATTAAACAAAGACGAGTGGGGGGAGAGAAAGGGAGAGAGAAGGGAAAGCATATGGGAATAGTAGGAGACCCTCAATGTTACACAAAATTACATATAAGAGGATTTGAGGGGAAATGGGGGGGAAACAGTGGAGAGAATTGAACAACAGCAGATGAGGTAGAGAGGGAAGATGGGAGGGGAGGGGAGGGGGGATATTGGGGGATAGGAAAGGTCGCAGAATACAACAGTCACTAATATGCTATTATGTAAAAATGTGAATGTGTAACCAATGTGATTCTGCAATTCATATTTGGGGAAAAAATGGGAGTTCATAACCCAATTGAGTCAAATGTATCAAAGATGATATATCATGAGCTTTGTAATGTTTGGAAGAACCAATAGAAATAAATAAATAAATAACGGTTTAAAATTGAGTGGGAAGAAATCAGCTAAAAATGGGTTGAGATGCATTCATTTTGCTAAGCAAAACTTAGTTTTGTTTAGTTGTAACTATCACAAATTTATTTTACCAGGAAATTGGCTTTTGAAAATGCACATAAATTGAGATTAAAGGATAATTCACCTACCTTCTTGAAAAATTCATAGCATTTCCTATATTTTTCAAATTTTATTTTTTTCATGAATATTTTGTCATGGACCAGGTCTAGTCTTAGGCTATTCTTCCAGAATACTACCTCATCTGACAAATTCGTACAATCTGTTGGATTGTTGTTTTCACCTTTTATTTAATAGTTTCTAGCTGATAATGTGTATTTTCTTTATCTTTATTTGTACGTATATACCCAACAATATCTTTGCATTTTATGTTTTACTGGGGAAGAGACTGATCAAAAGCTCTTTGTTATATGTATCAACAATCAGACATTTAGAGCATGCAATTATTCTTAATTTTGCATGAAAATATCTTTGTACTATTTTCTTATACAGATTTAGAATTATTAATATGTCCCTACTGTAATAAGTAATTACTTACAAGAAGAATTAAACAATTGACTTTATATCAATTATGAATATGAAAAGTACTAAAACAAGGATTTGGCAATTAATACACAATTGATAGAAATTAAAATCACAAGAAAGCCATTTAAAATGTCAGTGCATATGGTCCTTAAATAATAGGTAATTCAAAAAACTTTTTTTAATTCATAAGATTTAATATGCCGTATTACAGCTTAATGTGATATAAAACCTTAAATTATCAGTATTGATAAAAAAGAATGATACCTGTTTATTTAAATATATTTATTTGATTTTCACTGTAAGATGTTAATTCTGGAAGGCTTGAGAATTAAGATAGTTTTGGTCTATATTATTTTTAACAGGCTAATCAAAGTACTTTTAAATATATATGATATATATATATATATATATATATATATATATATATATATATATATAATATGTAATGCATATGCATGAATATAGATACATATGTATAAAAATGTATTTTAATATATCTATCAGGTGATTATAATTATTAAATTTTCTCAAGAAAAAAACAATGACTATAAAAAACAGTCTTAAATTTAAATTTCATAGCATACTACTGTTTGTAATGACATGAGAGAAAAACAGATATGAAAGGAAAACGAAAAAGGAAGAGAGAGAAGGGGGAAAATGAGGAAGAAAGTGAGTAAAGATGAGGGAGAGGCATGTTCGATGTAAAGATAAAAGTGGAGGGGCTGGGTTTGTGGTTCAGTGGTAACATGCTTTTCTAGCATGTGTGGGACACTGGGTTCTATTCTAAGCACCACATACAAATAAACAAAATGAAGGTCAATCACAACTGAAAAAATAAAAAAATAAAAAAGTAGAAATATTAGCAAAACTCCAAGCTTTTATGAATGTTAAATTAAAAAAAAAATTATGTAACATAGCCTTATGTAATTTCTAGGTTATCCAAAAGAGTCATTAAATGTTAGATTATTAGTGCAATAACTAAAAATCCATTGCTCTTTCCTCAACATTCTGTGGCATGCTAGTGGTAAAATAAATTCTATTATAACACCAAAAAAAATCTAATATTTCTATAGTAACTGACCCAGTTTAATATCAAGGCTAGCAGATTCCTATGGGACATGATGTGTATTTTGACATTCATTTTTATTCAACACTGGAACATTACTATTTCTTCAGTTTATGCACATCATAGGATATATATTTCATCCACAAGTTCGCTAATTTATACGCATTTGTTTCACTTTCAGTCACTTCCTGCTTCAGAACACATGTATTTCTTATGTTTCTTGACTGCTCTTTTCATGAGACTTCTTTCCAAACACATTATTGTCGATTTCCATTATCACATTTGAAGCAAAACTCACACACCCGTATGATAAACCAAAACCTAATATTACCATTAGATGTACAACTAGCTGGAATGAATGATTGTATATCAATATAAGATTTCTTACTTAGTTTCAGATATCAATTAAATCCATTATTTAAAGTGGAACCAGTTATATTATTTATTCACAGTATGGTCTTTTCATGCATTATCTCTATATTCATAGACACAGGGTACACCTCTTTGTACCCCCAATACTAATTTATACGTCTTCAAAATATTGCTCCCAGAAATGGTGGAAGAAATGCACATGTCACCTGATTTACATATACATTTTATCACAGTAATATTCTGGACACAAACAGCAAAGGTGACACTTATGATTTTACCAAACCTAAATGGAAAGTGAAGATGGATTACTAAAAACATCCATGTCCAGGTTGCCTAATGCTCTCAAATGTGAATCCTATTCTTGACTACATATTTGTTTCTTCCTAAGATTATATATTCAACCTCAAGCCCCTTGAAAATGTCTAATCTTATCACTCACTTTATTATTTGCCTGATTTCCTAATGTCTCTATTGATATCTGCTTTCCTACATATTTTCCCCAGATTATCACTGTGACTGACTCTTCACATGTGCTCACATTTACATTCAATCTCTACCAGAAGCCCTATTGCTAAAGAACTTTTGGTCCAAATGCTATACTCCCTCTTCGTTCTAAACCTACCGACTATCTTTCTAATAATACCGACTATCCCTTTTTGTCTAGAAGTTCTCTTTGACATTCCATCATTCAAGGTACAAAGTCCTATGCCATTGAACATCGATTTATCTGAGACATTTCTGCAGAACATAATTCAAAGCTAAGTATCCCAATCAAGGGCCCAATGACCTTCTGGGCTTCAAATCTTACATAGATTACTGTTTTCATTCTTATATTTCACTTTTACATTCTTGTAAATATTACAGGTTCCCATTACCATTATTCATCCCGCAGAATGATTCAAATCGAACTTTTATTAACCGTAACCATACACTCTTCCCTGAATCAAACTTTACAGAAGAGCAGGGACAGAGTTGCTTTTACAATACAGGAATGTAGGGGTTCTTAACCTGCTGAGATCCTCAAAGGTCCATGCAGAAATGATCCCTGGAGAAGATGTAGGCAGCTATGAAGGAGTTGAGAGAGCAAAAGTCATCTTGCATGGCAAACCCCCTTGTCAGGATGAAGGGATGTGTCTGAATCAGTCTCTCTATTCTAAATGTAGAGAAGATGGACCAAACCAGGCCTGTGTGGGGAGATTTTCCGAGGCGCCTATGTTTGATATACCATTCTATCTTGTGAAATTGTCACCGAAAGTAGGGGCAGCCTCTATCTCATGGGACCCTTGGAAGCAAATGTTAAATCAAAGTGATTGCCAAGGTAGTGACCTCATGCAGTTCCTGAAGAAAGTGACCTACCTCACTTCCTTGGTGATGTAACTCTCTGAACTTGGAATCCAAGATGCCAGGCTCCCAGAGCCAGTCCCAGTCCCAATCCCAGTGGGCTCACTTGTTTGGATGTACCAAGGACAGAGTCAGTATTTCTTGGTATCTACTGATGTGAGGATTGCCAAATGCCAGGACAGAACTGAAGAGGGGCCTTTCCTGAGAAAGCAGGTAGTGGCTCACCACTGGCTCCTGAGAACTTCACAGAGTTGGCAAAGGAGACAGATCTGAGACATGACAGGACATTTCATTGGAACATAATATGGCCCAACAGACGAGGACACTCCAGATAGTCAGAGACATACTTGCGGGAAGGAGATGCCTTTGTGAGTGTGAGTGTCAGTTTGTGGTTTGTCTCATATTCTGAGAATAGGTAGGAAAGACAGTTTGTTTGGTTTGGAATAGACTGTTTCTAGTAAGTTTTTTGACAAGGTGAGTGATTCTATATCTGTGTATCCCACTGTGTCCGTGGTTGTAGACATTAGAAAAGAGAATGCATCAATGGATATGTCCTGTCTAGTAGAAAGCTTCCCAGCATTCATCCTGCCCAATTTATGAATGAACTGCAGCTTGCCTTATGGATGGACAACACCTACTATCTTCCTAAGTTTCTGTTTTCTTCCTGAATTCTGGCCACTCTGCAGAATAGGCTCATGGTTTTGTGTCCAAGATATGTACCACCTCCAAGCTCTGTGACATGCCCATGTACTGGATAGCGGTAAGGAATGGGAACATCTCAGAAAACTCAGATATCAGTGTGACCAGGAAATTCTCAGTGGAGAAACCCTGCTTTGGGCCATTCTCTTACCTATGTTTCTGTTGCCCTGAATGTCAGGAAGGTCTTTGCCTCAGGCCACCTCTTTGTGAAGCCTGAAGAAAACAGTTTTCAAATGAAAATGAATGGCCATCTCCTGTGGCTCTTTGCTTAATTTCTTTGGAAAGGGATGTGTCTTAATCAGCCACTTGGACCTGTGTGAGGTTGTGGCTTAGATTCTCAGCACCTGATGGATCTAAAGAAAGATCCCATGTGTGCATCCAAACCAAAATGGCAAAAAGATCCGTAATGGTAGATGAAGTGTCTTGCCTTCCTTTGTTAGGTTCCTTACCTACATCAAGTGAGAATAGGGATCCTTTGGGTCAAATGAAATCTTCAAAGCCCTAAAGAAGTGCTTGGGTTTTCTCATTATTCCAAATCACATAAAGAATCTATACCTGACAGGCAGTAGGCTTCAAAATGGAGAAGCAGAGCAGTATTAACTGCAGTCCTATTTTATCACTCCAGCTTCAAATGCAGGGTGTCCAGGCCCCCATGATTTAGGCAAATGAGGGGTAAGAGAGCTTATTTTGGACACTAACACATACCCCACTAGACTCTGACTACTAATCCTAACATGATGGAGAATAATAACCAAAACAGAATAGAAATACAAGCAGTTCAGAGGAGTCATGTTGTATAATTGGACTTGCCTTTTGCATTATATAGGGTAGGAATTATAAATCTAGTCAATTTTTAATTAAAACAGTTCTCCATGTGTTTTTAAAGATAACAAATATGTGAATTCCTCTCTCCCTTTCTCTGTGGCCTATTCAGCACATGTGTTTTTATATGCACATATAGAATCCTACCTGGTATCACATGTGCATACTTGACAGGTTGCTGACTTGGCAGATGCAAATTGTGAAAAGAGATCACTCCTCTTAATGCTGTTGGAACTGAAAATTCAAACTATTGGTGACCTTCCTAGCTGAACAAAATTATATATAAATCCATGTTCAGTAAAAAGTATATTTTGGGATGTGTGGATTATATATATTTCATGATAAATTTTGATTGGCATATATATTGCTACTTTTTAATGTCTGTGTGAGTGTGCGTGTGTGTGTGTATATATATATATATATATATATATATATATATATATATATATATATATATATACACTCTCCAGATTTTTGAAAAAATGAAATATATGTGTCTTATTATACACTCCCTAAATTTATTCATGTTCATGTATGTGGATTTATTATCAACTTTTCACAAGATTATTCTCAGAAATATTCATCCACCTGAAATACATATTTGTTTCCTAGTACTGAAAACTAACTTCAGTGAATGATGCATACAAATCCTAATATTTCTACAGTTACTGACCAAGTTTAAGATCAATGCAAGTAGATTCCTATGGGACATGACATGTATTTTGATGTTCATTTTTTTTCAACACTGGTACATTACTATTTCTTCAGTTTATGCACATCATAGGATATATATTTCATCCACAAGTTCGCTAATTTATATCAATTTGTTTCACTTTCAATTACTTCCTGCTTCAGAACACATGTATTCCTCCATGTTTCTTAACTAGTCTCTTCATGAGACTTCTTTACAAACACATTATTTTCGATTTCCATAATTACTTTTGAAGCAAAACTCACACACCCTTAATGACAAACCATAACCCTAATATTACCATTAGATGTATAACTGATAGGAATGAATGACTGTGTATCAATATAAGATTTCTTATATATTTTAAGATATCAATTTAATCCATTATTTAAAGTGGAATCAGTTATATTATTTATCCACAGTATCATCTATTCATGCATTATCTCTATATTCATAGACACAGGGTACACCTCTTTGTACCCGCAATACTAATTTATACATCTTCAAAATATTGCTCCCTGAAATGGTGGAAAAAATACTTATGTCACCTGATCTACATATACATTTTATCACAGTACTATTTTGGATATAAAATGCAAAGATCACACATATGTTTGTACAAAAGCCTAAATTGAATGGGAGCATGGATTACTAAAAACATTGATGTCTAGGTTGCCTAATTCTCTCAAATGTCCATCCTATTGGTGACTACATATTTGTTTCTTTGAAGATTATATAGTGAATATCAACCCTGTTAAAATGTCTAATCCTATCACTCACTTTATACTTTGCCTGATTTCCTACTGTCTCTATTGATGTTTCCTTTCCTACATATTTTCCCCAGTTTACCTATGTGACTGACTCTTCACATGTGCTGACATTGACATTCATTCTATTACCGAAACCCTATTGATAAAGAACTTTTGGTCCATATCCTGTACTCACACTTCTTGCAAAACCTACTGACTATCTTCCTAATCCTATGGACTATCCTTGTTTGAGTGGATGTTCTTTTCTACAATCTATCATCCAAGGTACAAGGTCCTATGTCATTGATTATCGATTTATCTGAGACATCACTGCAGAACGTAATTCAAAGCTAAGTATCCCAATCAAAGGCCCAATGCCAATATGGACTTTAAATCTTACTAAATTTCTGTTTTCATATATATTTTTCAACTCTATATTCTTATATATATCACATATTCCCAATACCATTATTCATCCAGCAAAATGGTTCCTAACCCAAAACAAACATGTAATTAACACTAACCATAAACTGTTCCCTCAATCTACCTTTATAAAAGAGCAGGGACAGAGTTGGTCTTACAATACAGGAAAGTAGGGGATTGTCCACCTGCTGAGAACCTCAAAGGTCCATTCAGAATTGATCCCTGGAGAAGATGTAGGCAGGTATGAAGGTCCTGAGAGATCAAAAGTCATCTTCCATGGCAAACAACCTGGTCAGGATGAAGGCTTTTGTCTGAATCAGCCTCTCTCTTCTTAATGTAGATAAGATGGACCAAATGAGGCCTGTGTGGAGAGCTGTTCCCGGGTGCCTATGGTTGATATACCATTCTAACTTGTGAAAGTGTCACAGAAATACGGTCAGCCTACATGTCATGGGAACCTTGGATGCATGTGTTAGGACAAACTGGTTGCCAAGGCAGTAACCTCATTCAGTTCCTGAAAGAAGTTACCTCACCTCACTTTTTTGGTGATGGCACTTTCTGAACTTGGGATCCAGGAAGCCAGGCATCTAGAGCCTGTCTCAGTCCCAGGCCTAGTGGTCTCACTTGTTTGATTTAACAAGGACAGAGTCAGTCTTTCTTGGTATCTACTGATGTGAGGATGGACAAATGACAGGAAAGCTCTGAAGAGGGGCCTTTCCTGACAAAGAAGGTAGTGGGTTACTGCTGGCTCCTGACAACTTCACAGAATTGCCCATGGACACCAGATGTGAGATAGGAGAGGCTATTTCGGGGGAACATAGTATGGCCTATCAGTCAGAGAACACTCCGGATAGTCACAAACCTACTTGGAGGAAGGAGGTGCTTATCTGGCTGTGGGTGTGGGTTTGTGGTTTTTTTCTCATGCTCTGAGAATATGTCAGAAAGTCGGTTTGTTTGGTTTGAAGTAAAGTGTTTCCAGAAAGTCGTATGAAAAGGCGAGTGTTTCTATGTCTGTGTATCTCACTGTGTCCGTGGTTGTAGACATTAGCAAAGAGAATGCATCAATGGATGAGTCTTGTCTAGTAGAAAGCTTCCCAGCATTCATCCTTCCCAATTTATGAATGGACTGCGTCTTGCCTTATGGATCGGCAACACCTGCTATCTTCCTAAGTTACTGTTTGCTTCCTGAATTCTGGCCACTCTCCAGAATAGGCTCATGGTTTTGTGTCCAAGATATGTACCACCTCCAAGCTCTGTGACACGGCCATGTATTGGTTAAATGAAGGGCATGGCGAGCATCTCAGAAAACTCAGATATCAGTGTGACCAGTAAAGACTCAGTGGAGAAACCATGCTTTGGGCCTTTTCCTTACCTATTGTTCTGTTGCCCCTTGACCTTGTGTAATTCTGTGGCTTAGATTCTCTGAACCTGATGGATCTAAAGAGAGATCCCATGTATGCATCCAAAAGCAAAATGTCCAAAAGAGCAATCATTGTGGATGAAGTCTCTCTCCTTCCTTGGTAAGGTTCCTGATCTCCATCAAGTGAGAATAGGGCTCCTTTGGGTCAAATAAGTTCTTCAAAGCCCTGCAGATTCTAGCCCATAGGTGACTGGGTTTTCTCATGACTCCAATTCACATGAAGAATCTAAATCCCACCATCAGTAGGCCTCAAATTTAAGAAGCAGAGCAAAATAAACGGCAGACCTATTTGATCACTCTTAGTTCACAGGAAGGGTGTCCAGGCCACCCTGACTTTAGGCAAATGAGGGGCAAGGGAGCTTATTTTGGACACTGTCTTGGGCTGCACCCCTCACGGAAACCTCCAGCCAGAGGTTATGATGAGTGTCTGTATGGAAGAAAATGAGGGCCATATGGGAGTGTTTTGGTTTTAATTGTAGTCATTTTTGTGGTGGTTAGTAGAGATGACATCGTCCACCTTGGCTTGAACTTTGGTGGGATTCCGCATAAAGACTGAGTTCTCGTACTGAACTCAGAGAAGTATTGCCATGAATAGTGTTGGAATTTTAGGAGGCCACGCACGATAGTCGCCCTTGGAAACTGAGATCTAGGCCCAGGGTAGCTATTCACAGAGCACTGGAAATCTCAGCCAGGATATCACATGATTTTATTCTGAAAAACTTGGCAACCATTGTTGAGAGTCAAAACACACATGGACCTCACATTGTAGACCTCAATTTTCAAGGATTCATGTGACCATTTGGCCACTCTTTGGGAAGCCTTTCCTGTGAGACATCTCCAGATATTTAATTGAAATGAGCTTCCTCACCATTTAATAGTTCCAGAATGCCTCCAACTTCATCCTTGAAAAATGGCTAGGTCAATATATCATGAAATTTTTAAAATTCCCGTGACAAGTTGGCACTGGAGATTCTTTGAATATCTTTTGGCTGATCATGAGAATAACAGTCAGTGCCTTGATTGACTGGTTTTCATAAAAATTGTGCAGAACAGAGATGCCAGGAAGTTGGAGCCTCCTGAGGAGTGGGCCTAGAGCAGTGGTGGGCAGGTGTGTGATAAAACATCTGCGGTGTGGTCATGTGGATCTGCCTTTGGCTTCCAAATTGCTTGTGACTGATATGGTGCAGCCAGCAGTCCCTTCAATTTAAAGGCATCTTGTTATATGCAGAGGTTTTAGGGAAATATTAAGAATCAGGTTGCTATGGTCAAGGGGGCAACTATGTGGGATATAAGCCTGTTTGGTGCATTCTCCTGCAGACCCTGACCCACCACACGTGACAGAACTCCCTCACGCACAGAGTAACAGTTGAATTCTTTGTATTTCGTGAAACAAATACCAAAATCCCAGTGCAGCACCAAGAAACAACACGAAAAGTGGAGAATGACCAAATAGCTTCACAGGCCCATGTGGATACACTTAGCCCCCCGTGTCCACAGTTTACCTACAAAGAGAGTATTCAGCACTGCTGACTCATGTTCAGTGAAAAATAAGAAACCATGTCCTTCAGGTCACATAGATGAAGACCCTGATTTGATGGTCTCACTACAAACGAAGCTGAAGCTCCCGACAACAACATATATTCCAAGTGCCCAACCTCACAGGCAGTTTCTCAAGAAGTCTTTAGGCCAGCAGAGCTCCATGTTTTTGGAATGATTACACTGTCCCTTACTTTTGGAATCTCCTCTACCTCATCCAAGGTTGTGAACTCCTGAGCATATTCCATTCCAGATATTTATTCACAGATTTTCTAACTCTTCTCTTCTAATTGTGTCTTACTCTGGGCGATTGTAATGTCAAGGCATTGTTCTGGATGAGAGTGGGAAGATTTTTGTGTAGCACATATTTACATACACATTGGATTCATTTTCCAATTTTCCTTTCAAAATACTGAATACCTCACACTAACACCTACCCTACTAGACTCTGACAACTAATCCTAATAAGGTGGAGAAAAATAAACCAAAAAAATAGAAATGCAAGCAGTTCAGAGAAGGCATGGTGTATAGTGGAATTGCCTTTTGCATTATTTAGGGTAGGAGTTATAAATCTAGTCAATTATTTGTTAAAATATTTCTCCATGTGTTTTAAAGTTAACAAATATGTGAATTCCTGTTTCCCTGTCTCTGTAGCCTATTCAGCACATGTATTTTTACATGCAATTATAGAATCTTACCTGATACCACACGTACATTCTTGTGAAGTGGCTGACTTGGCAGATACAAATTTTAAGAGATCACTCCTCCTAAGCGCTTTAGAACTGAAAATTCAACCTATGCGTGAGCTTCCTAGTTGAACAACATTATACATAAATCCATGTTAAATAAAATAAATATTTTTGGATCTCTGCATGATATAAATTTCATGGTGAATTTCCTATAGCATATATTATGCTATTTTTAATGTCCGTGTGTGTTTGTGTGTGTGTATGTGTATATATATATATATATATATATATATATATATATATATATATATATATATTCTCCAGATTTTTCAAAATATGAAATATGTGTCTTATTATAAACTCCCTTAACTCATTCATATTCAAGTATGTGGATTTATAATCAAATTTTCTCAAGAGTATTCTCAAAATATTCATTCTCCTGATATACATATTTGTTTCTTAGTACTGAAAACTAACTTTAGTGAATGGTGCATACAAATCCTAATATTTCTACAGTAGCTGACCTAGTTTAACATCAATTCAAGTAGATTCCTATGGGACATGATGTGTATTTGGATGTTCGTTTTATTCAACACTGGTACATTACTATTTCTTCAATTTATTCACATCATGGGATATATATTTCATCCACAAGTTCGCAAGTTTATAGGCATTTGTTTCACATTCAATCATTTTCTTCTTCAGATCACATGTATTCCTCCATGTTTTTTGACTGGTCTTTTTATGAGACTTCTTTCCAAACACATTATTTTCGATTTCTAGGATCACTTTTGAAGCAATACTCACACACCTTTCATGATAATCCATAACCCTAATATTACATTTAGATGTATTACTGGTTGAAATGAATGATATTATATCAATACAAGATTTCTTATAATATTTCATATATTAATTCAATGCATTATTTAAAGTGGGAACAGTTAAATTATTTATTCAAAATGTGGTCTATTCATGCATTATGTCTATATTCATGGACACAGGGTACACCTCTTTGTACCCCCAATACTAATTTATAGCTCTTGAAAACCTTACTCCCAGAAATACTTGAAGAAATGCTCATGTCACCTGATCCACATATACATTCTATAACAGTAATATTCTGGACAAAAAAATGCAAAGGTCACACTTATGATTGTACCAAAGCCTAAAAGGAAAGTGAACATGGATTACTAAAAGCATCCATGTCCAGGTTTCCTAATGCTCTCAAATGTCAATCCTAATGGTCACTGCATATTTGTTTCTTCTTAAGATTATATATTCAAACTCAACAGTGTACAAAATGTCTAATCCTATCACTCACTTTATACTTTGCCAGATTTTTTAAAGTCTCTATTATTATCTGCTTTTCTACATATTTTTCAAAGTTCATCATTGTGACTGAATTTTCATATGTGCTGACATTTACATTCACTCTCTAACTGAAACCCTATTGCTAAAGAAATTTCCGTCCAAATCCTGTACTCACTCTTCTTCCTAAACCTACCGACTATCTACCTAATCCTACCGACTATCCCTTTTTGACTGGATGTTCTCTTCCTCATTCAATCATCCAATGTACAAGGTCCTATGCCATTGTAAATGGATTTATCTGAGACATCTGTGCAGAACCTAATTCAACACTACGTATCCCAATCATGGGCCCAATGCCCTTCTGGGCTTCAAATCCTAGATTTCTGTTTTCATACATATATTTTACCAATATAATTTAATAAATATCGCAGGTTCCCAATAAAATTATTCATCGCTCAGAAAGATTCCTAACAAAATCGAACCTGTTATTACCCAAACCATACACTGTTCCCTCAATCTAACTTTATAGAAAAGCAGGGACAGAGTTGGCCTTACAATACAGGAGTGTAGGGAAACTTCCACCTGCTGAGAACCTCAAAGGTCCATGCAGAAATGATCCATGGAGAAGATGTAGGGAGCTATGAAGGACCTGAGGGAGGAAAAGTCAACTTCCATGGTAAACAACCTGGTCAAGATGAAGGGATGTGTCTGAATCAGCCTCTTTCATCTTAATGTAGAGAAGATGGACCAAACCAGGCCTGTGTGGAGAGCTGTTCCCGGGTGCCTATGGTTGATATACCATTCTAACTTGTGAAAATGTCAGAGCGAGTAGGTGCATCCTCCATCTCATGGGACTCTTAGAAGCAACTTTTAGGACAAAGTTGTTGTCAAGGCAGTGACCTCATTTAGTTCCTGAAGGAAGTGACCTCACCTCACTTCCTTGATGAAGGAACTCTCTGAACTTGGGATACAGGAAGTCAGGCACCCAGAGCTAGTCCCAGTTCATGTCCCAGTGTTCAAACTTGTTTGGATTTTCCAAGGACAGAGACAGTCTTTCTTGGTACCTACTGATGTGAGGATAGCCTAATGCCAGGAAGGTCTGAGGAGGGGCCTTTCCTGAGAAAGAAGGTACTGGCTCACCGCTGGCTCCTAACAGCTTCACAGAGTTGGACACGGAGACCAGATCTGAGACAGGACAGCCCATTATGGGGGAATATGTTATGGCCCACCAGTCAAAGGTCACTTCATATTTTCACAGACCTACTTGGGGGTCTGTGTGGGTGTGGTGTGGGTGTGGGTGTGGGTTTGTCATTTTGTCTCATGTTCTGAGAATAGGTAGGAAAGTCGTTTTGTTTGGTTTGGTGTGAAATGTTTCTAGTAAGTCTTTTGACAAGGCGAGTGTTTCTATGTCTGTGTATCCCACTGTGTCCGTGGTTGTAGACATTAGAATAGAGAGTGCATCAATACATATGTCCTATCTAGTAGAAATCTTACCAGCATTCATCCTGTCCTATTTATGAATGGTCTGCGGCTTGCCATATGGATCGGCCACTCCTAATATCTTCCTAAGTTCCTATTTTCTTTCTGAATTTTGGCCAAACTCCAGAATAGGCTCATGGTTTTGTGTCCAAGATATGTACCACCTTTAAGCTCTGTGACATGGCCATGTACTGGATAGCTGAAGGCAATGGTGAGCATCTCAGAAAACTCAGATATCAGTGTGACCAGGAAAGTCCCAGTGGAGAAACCCTGCTTTGGGCCTTTTGCTTACCTATTGTATTATTGCCCTGAATGTCAGGAAGGTCTTTGCCTCAGGCCACCCCTTTGTGAAGACTGAAGAGTTTTCAAATGGAAGTGAATGGGCATCACCTTTGGCTCTTGGCTTAATTGCTTTGGAAAGGGATGTGTCTGAATCAGCTTCTTGGCCCTGTGTGAGGATGTGGCTTAGATTCTCAGCACCTAATGGATCTAAAAAAATCCCATGTGTGCATCCAAAACCAAAATAGCCAAAAGAGCAGTCATTGTGGATGAAGTCTCTCACCTTCCTCTGTAAGGTTCCTGACCTCCATCTTTGAGAATAGTGATCCTTTGGGTCAAATGAGTTCTTCAAATCACTACAGAGGCTAGGCCATAGGTGCTTGGGTTTTCTCATGACCCCAATTAACATAAGGAATCTAAACCCCACAGTCATTAGGCCACAAAATGGAGAATCAGAGCAGTATTAAGGGCAGGCCTCTTAGATCACTCCTGGTTCACAGGAAGGGTGTCCCTGCCACACTGACTTTAGGCAAATGGGAGAAAGGGACCTTATTTTGGATACTGTCTTTGGCTTTGGCCCTCATGGAAACCTACAGCCTGAGGTTATGATTAGTGTCTATATGGAAGAAGATGAGGGGGATGTGGGAGTGTTTTGGTTTTAATTGTGGTCATTTTTGTGGCCGTTGGAAGAGATGACTGAGGCCACCTGGGCTTGAACACTGGTGTGATTCCCCTTAGAGACTGAGTTATGGAACTGACCTCAAAGAAGTATTGCCATGTATTGTGATGGGATTTTAGGAGGCCACACATGAGAGTCGCCCTTGGAAACTGAGATCAAGGCCCAGGGTGGCTTTCCACAGAGCACTGGGAATCTCAGGAAGGATATCACATGATTTTATTCTTAAAGAATTGGCAGCCATAGTTGCAAGTCAAAACACAAAAGGATCACACTTTGTAGACCTCAAACGCCTGGCTTAATGTGACCTTTTATCCTGTCGTTGGGAAGCATTGCCTGTTAGAATTCTCCAGAAATTTCATTGAAATGAGCTTCCTCTCCATTTAATGGTTCCTGAATGAATTAAACCCCACAGTGCCTCAAACTTCATCCTTGAAAAAAAGGCTAGATAAATACCATTAAATTTTTGAAATTCTCATGAACAGGTGTCAGTGGAGAACCTTTGGATGTCTTATAGATGATCATGAGTGTACCAGACAGTGCCTTGATTGACTGGGTTTCATGAAAATCGTGTAGAACAGAGATGCCAGTAATTTGGAGCCTGATGAGTATTCGGCCTAGAGCAGTGGAGTGTAGGTGTTTGTTAAAACATCTGTGATGGGGTCATGTGGATCTGCCATTGGCTTCCAAATGGTTTGTGACTGACATGGTGCAGCCCCCATACCCTTGTATGTAAAGGCATCTTGTTATACGGAGAGGTTTCAGGGCAATGTTTAGAATCAGATTTCTATTGTCAAGGGGGCAAGCTATGTGGGATAGAAGCCTGGTTGGTGCACTCTCCTGCAGACCCTTAACCAACACACGTGACAGAACTCCCTCCAGCACTCTGTCCTAGTTGACCTCCTCGTATTTCATGAAGCAAATACCAAACTCCCAGTGTAGCTGCAAGAAACACCATGAAAAGTAGAGGAAGACCAAATGGCTTCAAAGTCCACACTGGGAGACACTTTGCCCCCAAATGGCAACAAATTACCTACAAAGAGAGAATTCAGCCCTGCTGCCTCATGTTTATTGGAAAAAAAGAAACCATGTGCTCCAGGACACACAGAAGCAGACCCAGATTTGATGGTCTCACTACAAAGGAAGTTAAAACTCCTGACAACAACATATATTTCAAGTGCCCAACCTCAGAGGCAGTTTCTCAAGAAGTCTTTAGGCCAAGAGAGCTTCATGTTTGTGGAGTTTTTACCATGTACCTTACTTTTCAAAACACCTCTACCACCTCCAAGGTTGTTAACTACTGAGCATTTTCCATTCCAGATGTGTATTCACAGATTTTCTAACTCTTCTCCTCTTATTGTGTCTTACTTGGGGTGAAGGTAATTCAAGGCATTGTTCTGAATGAGAGTGGGAAGACTTTTGGGTAGCATATATTTGCATACACATTGGATTCATTTTCCAATTTTCTATTCGAAATACTGAATCCCTGACTGTCAGAGGTAGAAGGAATTCTCCTTCAAAGAATAGCCTGACACTTACAAGAAACAGCCACCAGGAGACATCCTGTCTGGGAGACATCCTGTAGCCATCTGTCTCCCTGAGACATCCTGTGCCCATCTGTCTTTCTGAAACTTCCTGAGGTTATCTCACCTTGTGAAGACATCTAGGAAGTGCCGATTAGAGAGATTTCCCACATCCAGCATACAAATACCCCTGTGTGAACAATAAAAGTTTGCAGCTTGATCAGAACTCCTGTCTTGCTGTCATCTCTCGTGTCTCTTGTCCCTTCATTCCTCCCTATCTAGGTTCGCTGCCCACGTTGATGTGTCCTGCCGGCCGGGACATCTGGCGCCCACTGACTGGGGCTCTAGCTTTTGATTGAGGGGGACCCCGTCCTCCTGGAAGATTTGGTCAAGCGGAGCTTGCAATAACCGCAGAAGACACCACCGAGAGACAGATCCAGGAGGAGGGTGGGGATGACACACGGTGATTGACCCACCATGGGGCAAGCAGTTTCGTCACATGATTTGTTTTTGTCAGGCTACAAGGAGTCCTTCCAGACATGGGGGCGCATATTAAGAAAAAAGACTTAATTTTTTTTTTCTTTTCACACATAAGAGAGCAGTGTCCATGGTTTCCTCTTGAAAGGACCATTGATGGTAAAAGATGGCTTAGAGTAGGAGACTGTTTAAAAGATTATTATGAATCCTTTGGCCCAGAAAAAGTGCCTGTTCCCACCTTTTCTTACTGGAACTTAATTAATAGAATTCTTAAAAGTTCACCCTTTGACAATGGTACCTTAAAAGTTGTCAAGGTTGGGAAAGAGACTATGCAAATACTTCTCATATCCCCTCGGCATGCCCATCAGTTAGTATAGACATAGACCCTTCTCAGGCTCCCCAGGACCTTGGGATCCTTCCTGGTCCCCCTCAAAATACCACCCTAATGAATAAGGCTCCAATGATTACCAACTGCCTTTATCCAGTTTTAAATACCGGAGACTCATTGACCCCTGTAGAGGAGGCTACCTTGGAGAAGGAAGCAGCTCGCTACCATTCAGAAGACCCTCCACCTCTCAAGACCCTGCCACAGCTTATAGGACTTACACATCCACCTCCCTCCTATATCCCTCCTGCCTTTTGTGCTCTGGCCCTTCAGGGAACAAATGCCCCCCCCCGATATTTTCTCCCCACTTCCCTTGCCTAAACTGGCTCCTTTGTGAGCATCCTTTCAACATACACAGGAACAGATCCAACCTTTAAAAGAATTAAGATCCCTTCACTCTGAGCTCTCTTCATTAGCCTTAGGTATGGAGTCAAAGCAACTGGCCTACAGTGGTCTAATACAAAGGCGAAGCAACTCCATTGACCTGTGCTCGCCTTCCCAGTCACCACCAGTCTGATAGATAAGCCTGCCCAGGCTGAGGTCAAAGAATTAGATGAGGATAAAGAGGAGGAAGAGGGGAAATGGATTAGGGAGATCAGGACTCAGAGGATGAGGAGTTCAGCCCTAGGCAGGCAGGAACCCAGAGTCTACAAAAAATTAAGCCTGCATTTTCCTGAAAAACTTAAAAAGGCTTGTGCTCACTATGGCCACATTGCACCCTACACGTTGGCTTTATTAGAAAGCCACAGCACACAATGACTTACTCCCAATGATTGGAAATTTTTAGACCAAGCTACCCTCAGTGCCAGAGACTTCCTGTTATGGAATGCAGATTTCAAAGAGCACTGTCGGGAAACTGCTCAAAAAATTTTAACTAAGGCCTTCTCTAAATCCAGGACTTATGTTAAGCTAGTGGGCAATGAGCCTTTTGACAATAAAACTAAACAGGCACATTTCCCTGCTGGACTTTTGATGCAGATTCAGATGGCTGGCTTACATGCTTGGAGACACCTCCCTCAAAAGCCTCGGCTACCACTTCCCTGGCAAAAATTTGACAAGGGCCCGACGAGCCTTATAGCGACTTTGTTCCCCGGCTTAACCTAGCTGTGGAATGCTTGCTTGGACCAAGCGAAAGCAAAAGCGCTTTTGTAAAACATCTTGCCTTTGAAAACGCCAACCCGGCATGTCAGGATGTTCTTCAACCACATAAGGATAAAGGGAAACTTTCTGACTTTATTAGACTCTATGCAGGGGTAGGTGCAGCCCATGCCATGGGTCTTGCCCTAGGTGCCACCTTTACCAAGACCTTTCACAATCCTGGCTCACGTACTTGCTTTACTTGTAAACAACCTGGCCATTTTGCACGCAAGTGTCCGACAGGCAAAAAAAGCCTAGGAATAGCGTCTCCTTCAACTGGGGCTATACCGCCCCAAGCTATCCTTTGCCCTAGATGTGGTAAAGGTCATCACTGGGCCAGTGAGTGTAGATCTAAGACAAATGCCCTCAGACAGCCTATTTTTTCCTGCTTCTTGGGAAACTCCCTGCGGGGCCAGCCCCGGGCCACGACATCCCCCAGGACAAACCCAGGGGCAATAAGATTTGTTCCCTCCCAAACTCCCAACCTACCTCAAAATTCTTCTCCACAATTGCCTCCCTCCAACTAGCCACTCCAGGCAGCGCAGGATTGGACCTCTGTGCCACCACTGATACTATATTGGACTCAATGCAAGGACCCCAGATAATACCCACTGGAATTATGGGTCCCCCTCAATCTCATATGTGTGCCCTTATTTTTGGGAGAGCCTCTACTAACTTACATGGTGTTCAGGTCTTCCATGGCATTAATAATAATGATTTCACTGGAGAAAAAAAATACTGGCCAAAGCTATTAATGGAGTTGTGGCCATCCCAGCACGAACAAGTCTTGCACAATTAATACTCCTTCCCTTGAATCCAGGAGGCACTTCCACCGCCCAAACCTACCGCAGGGGACTGCCTCCTTGGGCTGCTCTGATGTAAATTTGGTTCAACCCGTTTCTCACAAAAGACCCACAATTTCCTTACTTATTGAAGGAAAGGAATTCCAAGGAATTCTAGATACTGGAGCTGATGACACAATTATTTCTCAAAAATATTGGCCATCAGCTTGGACCCTCACCTCATCCTTGACTGACCTTAAAGGGATAGGAAAGTCAAAAAATCCTCTGGTCAGCTCTACGGCTCTTAGCTGGACTTATAAAGAGGGTAATAAGGGAATTGTCACTCTTTTCGTTGTTCCTGACCTCCCTGTTAACCTATGGGCCCAAGATATTTTGAGTCAAATGGAAGTTATTCATGCCAGTCCCTATTCCATGGTAACTCATCAAATGCTTCATATAAATTTTGTCCCTGGTACAGGCCTTGGGAGACTGAGACAAGGACTGGTTGAGCCAATAAAACCCATACAAAAAACAAATACATATGGACTTGGGTATTCGGACTTTTAGTGTCGGTCTCTGACTCTCCTGTACCCCATGGAGATAAAATTATTTGGGAAACTCAGACTATTGTGTGGGTGAATCAATGGCCACTTACCCAAGAAAATATGGAGGCTGCCTCCATGTTAGTGCAGGAACAGCTGGCAGCCGGTCATGTAGAGCCCTCAACCTCAACATCGAATACTCCAATTTTTGTTATCAAGTAAAAATCAGGCAAGTGGTGCCTTTTACAATATTTGTTTGCCATTAATAAAGCTATGTGCCCAATAAGAGCACTACAGCCAGGCATTCCCACACCAGTGGCTATTCCCAAAAACTATTGTAAAATGATTATTGAGTTAAAAGATTGGTTTTTTACCATTCCTTTACATCCTGCGGATAGACCCTATTTTGCCTTTAGTCTTCCTCGCATTAATTTTCAGGGCTCTATGCAGAGATTTCAATGGAAGGTTCTTCCCCAAGGTATGGCCAACAGCCCTAGTCTTTGCCAAAAATACGTTGCTCAAGCAGTAGACCCTGTGAGAGAGCTATGGCCACAAATTTATATTTTACATTATATGGATGATTTGTTAATTGCTGCACCTAATAACCATGACCTTAATAATTGTTACTTGGACATTTACAAAATCCTCACTTCCTTGGGACAACAGATAGCTCCTAATAAGGTTAAAACACAGGACTGTTATACCTATTTGGGCCTTAAACTTCAAGATAATCAGATTCAAATTCCTAAGATACCACTATGGGTGGACCATCTTCACAACTTTAATGATTTTCAAAAATTCCTGGGGAATATTCAATGGCTAAAAACATATTTAAAATTACCACCTTGTGTACTTTTGTCCCTTAATGATATTTTGAGAGGTGATTCCCACCCCTCCTCCCCTCAAAAACTTACTCCCGAGGCATGACAGGCATTAAACCAAGTCACAGAAGCCATTGCCAAACAGTTTTTTACAGAACATTCTTATAGCCTTCCTCTGGTTCTGGTTATTTTACACACTCCTCATACACCCACAGGAATATTTTGGCAACGAAATACACATTTTAGAAATAAAGGCTGCCTTTGCTTTGGGTCCATTTACCCACCACATTCTCCAAGGTTATTACTGTTTTTCTTGCTCAGGTAGCTTCTATTATTTTTAAAAGTCGTTTGCTATCTCGACAACATTTTGGCAAAGACCATGATAATATTTTAATTTCATATACTAAAGACCAAATCCAATTTTTACTACAGACGGAGGATGAATGGCGTATTGCCTTATCAGGCTTTTTGGGAACAATTGATAACCACCTACCCAATGACCCCCTTTTACATTTTGTCCAGTTACATCCATTTATTTTTGCCAAAATTACTCAAAAGGCTCCCATTCCTCAAGCCCTTACTGTCTTTACAGACAGTTCCAGTAATGGCCGAGCAGTCTTTGTTGTCAATAACCAGCCTAACACCTTTGATACTGTCTATCATTCAGCACAGTTTGTGGAATTGTTTGCAATAACACAAGTTTTTAAAACATTTTTTGATAATCCTGTTAATATTTATACATACAGTGCCTACATTGCTCATTCTGTGCGCCTGCTTGAGATTTCACCCACCATTAAGGCTTCTTCCAATGTCGCCCATCGGTTTCACCAGCTTCAGCAGCTAATTCAGGCCAGACAACACCCATTTTTCTTAGGACACAGCAGGGCACACTCTGATCTTCCCAGCCCTCTAACACAAGGTAATGCCAAAGCTGATGCAGCAACTCGTTTCATATTTCCAATTTTTGTTGGCTGCACTCAAAAGGCCACGGAGTTACACAATCTTCACCATCTAAATTCCCAGAACCTTCGATAACTATGTAAAATTACCAGGCAACAGGCACGAGAAATAGTAAAAACATGCCCTGGTTGCCCTGTCTCCCTCCCCATTCAACACTTGGGAGTTAACCCCCGAAGATTACTGTCCAATCAGTTTTGGCAAATGGATGTTACTCATTTTTCTGAATTTGGAAAAACCAAATATGTACACGTTTCTGTAGATACCTTCAGTGGCCTTATTTTCGCATCACCACATTCTGGAGAGGCTATCAAAGATGTCCTTTCTCATCTTGTTTCAGCGTTTTCTGTAATGGGTAAACCAATACATATTAAAAAAAGATAATTGTCCTGCATATACCAGTGCCAAATTTAAACAGTTTTGTGCTACCTCGCAAATTTGGCATACTACTGGAATTCCATACAAGCCTCAGGCATTGTGGAACGTGCCCACCTTACCTAAAGACTTGGCTAACCCGCATTAATGCTTCTGCACTTGTATTTACCACTCACAGGCATCACCTTAATCATGCATTATTTGCCCTTATTTTTCTTTCCCTAGACAGTGAAGGCCATTTGGCTGCAGACTGACACAGGCAATCCTCGTCCAATTCTGTTCGCCCACTTGTTATGTGGCACAATCCCCTTACAAATAAATGGAAACGCCCAGGTCCTGTCCTCATCTGTGGACGAGGCTCAGCTTGTGTTTTGGACGAAGAGCAAGCAGCCCCAAGATGGTTACCAGAACGCCTGGTTAAACAGGTTAATGGCTTACCTCAACACGGGGATGGAGGCCCTCCCCCTGAGAACAAGTTTTCCTCTTTTTCAGATGCAGCCAACAATCTGTGTGAGGATCCTACTTAAGGCACTTCTGCTGAACAGGATTGTACACGGAGGCTTTGGCCCTCCACCTTCCAACATCATGGAGTACCTTTTTGGCCCTCCCTGTGAACGCAAGGGAGGATCTTGGACTCAGGCTCCCACTAGTTTGACCCAGACTGCTGACTGCGTGACTAAGGTGGCTTACCTCCGGGCCGAGGTTGACCATAAACTCAGAGGAGTTCATCAGCCTAAATTGGTATGTGTTAACAAGCCAAAGATTATTCCCCCTAGTACAAGTAAAGCTCTCCAAAATTGTTCTGCAACTTGAACGTATACCCAAGCGATGCATGCCACTTGTTATGCGTCGGCCTCAATTTGTGTTAACAAGCAGGGAGAACAATTTTTTGAAGCCTCCCTAACTAAAACTCATGCAGCAGGAGGGACCACTATTCATTATACCCCCGTTCTTTTTGACCGGGGAGGAGAAGGCAAATACACCAAGCTACAGTCAGCTGGGTGCCAAGGCCCTGTTGGTAAACCCTCCTGCTGCCCCATTAAGGCACCTACAGGGGTCACTGATGGTGGAGGATTCCCTTATGCTGTCAAGCATCCTCAGATAATCAAACTTTTGAAACCCCAAATCCCTGAGCTCACATATCATCCCTTAATATAGCCAAAATGCCAGCTCCCAGGTTTAGATAACAATACATTAGATATTTTGGAAACTACCTTCTCCTTGCTTAATAATTCCAACCCCAACTTTGCTGGTGATTGCTGGCTCTCCATGACAACAGGGGCAATCATGCCTATGGCAGTTCCTATTAATTCTATCATAGACGATGATAATACATGCCAACCCAGATTTCATTTAAAAGTACAGTCTATAGGCACTTTTACAATATGTCTTTTAGGCGCGATGCAAAATAATACCTATGATATTGATGTTGGAGTTACTTCCTTTGGAAATTGCTCAACAGTACAAAACTATTCCTCATCCACCCCATCTCTTTGTCCCTCCAATGGCACAGTTTTTATGTGTGGAGGAAACTCGGCCTTCCCGAGGCTTCCATCGAATTGGACCGTTGGCTGTGTTCTTGCCTTATTACTCCCTGATATAACTATTGTCCCAGGAGACGAAACTCTATGCATTCCTAGTCTAGACACCTCAGTCAAAAGACACAGGCGGGCAATATAGGCCTTACCACTCGTTGCCAGTCTTGGAATAACAGCTACTGTGGCCACAGGTACAGCTGGCTTAGGCATGGCTATACACTGTTAGTGTCGCCTGTCTCAACAACTTATAAATGATGTAAAAACTCTATCAGGAACCATTAAAGATTTGCAGGACCTAGTAGACTCCCTGGCAGAAGTCTTCCTTCAAAACAGAGAAGGCTTAGATTTACTGACAGCTAACCAGGGAGGTATTTGCTTGGCCTTAGGGGAACGATGCTGCTTTAATGCCAATAAATCAGCCATAGTACGCACTAAAATTAAGCAGCTTCAAGAAGATCTAGAAAAGAGATGAAGGGAACTTTTTGAAAATCCCCTCTGGACTGGGTTTAATGGATTTCTACCCTACCTTCTTCCCCTATTAGGCCCTTTGTTGGGTTTACTTTTAATGGTGTCCATAGGACCCTGCATTATAAACAGGGTTGTACAATTTATTATAGAACAGATTAATATTTTGGCCTCTAAGCCCATACAGGTCCACTATTATCGCCTGGAGATGGAAGACCATGCTGCCAACATTTAAAAGGATGTTCTACCCTTCTCACAGGCTTATTTCTTAAGTTTACATCCCCACAGATCTCTCTTTCTTACATTAAACTATAAGTAACAGCTCTGACCAACCATCTTCTGCCATTGCCATAAGGGTTCGTCCTCCATGGGCCCCTCCACTTGGGGGAGGATGCACCCATGGAGTGAGGACGTTAGGCCATAATAACGGAGGGTGCAGGATGGACTGCAGGAGGATGTATCCACAGATCCCAAAACAGAAGACCTCTTAGTGACACGCTCTGGTGCATGGTGGTCAGCCTGCTTCCCCCTCAAAGCCGTCGCCTCCCAAAACATGCCAAGGCCACCACGAAATCTCCTAGTAAACATGCTCTCTCAAATCATGAGATATTCTAAGGCCTGCTAGAGAAACAGAGCCTCTATCACCCCCTAAAACATTGGCCAGTAAGTTATGGTCAAATATTTTATATAAGAGAGGTCAGGGGCTAGAAGGAAGTTCTCCTTCAAAGAGTAGCCTGACACTGAAAAGAAACAGCCCCCTGGGAGATATCCTGCCTGGGAGACATCCCGCAGCCATCTATCTCCCTGAGACATCCTGCGGCCATCTGTCTTCCTGCAACATCCTGAGGTTATCAAACTTTCTGAAGACATCCAGCAACTGCCGATAAGAGAGCTTTCCCATCCACAACATATAAATCCCCATGTGAGAACAATAAAAGTTTGCAGCATGATCAGAACTCCAGTCTTGCTGTAATCTCTCGTGTCTCTTGTCCCTTCATTCCTCCCCAACTAGGTTCCTTGCCCACATTGATGTGTGCGGCCGGCCGGGACAACTGACACTAACCCATACCCTACTACACTCTGACTACTAATCCTAATATGATGGAGAAAAATAACCCAAACAGAATAGAAATACAAGCAGTTCAGAGGAGGCATGGTGTATATTTGGACTTGCCTTTTGCATGATATAGGGTAGGTGTTATAAATCTAGTTAATTTTTAATTGAAATCGTTCTCCATGTGTTTTTAAAGTTAACAAATATGTGAATTCCTGTCTCCATTTCTCTGTAGCCTATTCAACACATGTATTTTTATCTGCACATATAGAATCCTACTTGGAATCACACGTACATTCTTGTGAGGAGGCTGACTTGGCAGATACAAATTGTGAGAAGAGATCACTCCCCATAAACGCTGTTGGAACTCAAAATTCAATCTATGGGTGAGCTTCCTAGTAGAACAACATTTTACATAAATCCATGTTCAGTAACATAAATATTTTTGCATCTATGGATGATATATATTTCATGATGAATTTTGTTTGGCATATATATTGCTACTTTTTATTGTCTGTGTGTGTGTTTTGTATATATATACACTCTTCAGATTTTTCAAAATATGAAATATATGTGTCTTATATACACTCCCTAAATTCATTTATGTTCATGTATGTGGATTTATAATCAACTTTTCACAAGATTATTCTCAGAAATATTCATCCACCTGAAATACATATTTGTTTTCTAGTACTGAAAACTAACTTAAGTGAATGGTGCGTACAATCCTAATATTTCTACAGTGACTGACACAGTTTAACATCAACGCAAGTAGAAATCTATCGGACATGATGTGTATTTTGAAGTTCATTTTGTTCAACACTGGTACATTGCAATTTCTTCAGTTTATTCACATCATAGGATATATATTTCATCCACAAGTTCACAAATTTATACGCATTTGATTCATTTTCAATCATTTCCTGCTTCAGAACACATGTATTACTCCTAGTTTCCTGAATGGTCTTTTCATGACACTTATTTCCAAACACATTCATTTTGGTTTTCATAATCATTTTGAAGCAAAACTCACACATTCTTCATGATATACCATAACCCTAATTTTACCATTATATGTGTAACTGATTGGAATGAATGATTGTATATCAATATAAGATTCCCTGTATATTTTCTGATATCAATTCAATCCATTATTTAAAGTTTGAACCACTTTTATTATTTATTCACAGTATGGTCTATTCATGCATTATTTCTATATTTATAGACACAGGGTACATCTATTTGTATCCCCAATACTAATTTATTCATCTTCAAAATGTAGCTCCCAGAAATGTTGTCAGAAATACTCATGTCACATGATCTACATATACATTTTATCACAGTAATATTCTGGACACATTATGAAAATGTCACACTTATGATTGTACCAAAGCCTAAGTGAAAGTGAGCATGCGTTACTAAAAACATCCATGTCCAGGTTGCCTAATGCTCTCTAATGTCAATACTATTGGTGAATACATATTTGTTTCTTCCTAAGATTATATATTCAACCTCAATCCTGTTGAAAATGTCTAATCCTACCACACAATTTATACTTTGCCTGATTTCCTAATGTCTCTATTGATTTCTGCTTCCCTACATATTATCCCAGTTCATTATTGTGACTGACTCTTCACATGTGCTGACATTTACATTCACTGTCTACCCGAAAGCCTATTGCTAAAGAACTTTTGGTCCCACTCTTATACTCACTCTTCTTTCTAAACCTACCGACTTTCGTCTTAATCGTACCGACTATCACTTTTTGACTGGATGTTCTCTTTGACATTCAATCATCCAAGGTACAAGGCAATTGTATATCGATTCATCTGAGACATCTGTGCAGAATATAATTCAAAGCTAAGTATCCCACTCAAAGGCCTAATGCCTTTCTGGGCTTCAAATCTTACCTGGATTTCTGTTTTCAAACTTATATTTCCCCTGTATATTCTTGAAAATATTGCAGGTTCCCAATACCATTAATCATCTTGCACAATGATTCCGAACCCAAATAGAACCTGTTATTAACCGTAACCATACACTCTTTTCTCAATCTCACTTTACAGAAGAGCAGGTACAGAGTTCGTCTTACAATACAGGAATGTAGGGGATCTTCCACCTGCTGAGAACCTAAAATGTCCATGCAGAAATGATCCCTGGATAAGATGTAGGCAGCTATTGAGGAACTAAGAGAGCAAAAGTCATCTTCCAATGCAAAAACCCTGGTCAGAATGAAGGGATGTGTCTGAATCAGCCTCTCTCTTCTTAATGTAGAGAAGATGGACCAAACCAGGCCTGTGTGGAGAGCTGTTCCTGGGTGCCTATGGTTTACATACCATTCTAACTTGTGAAAGTGTCACAGGAAGTAGGGGCAGCCTCCATCTCATGGGACACTTGGAAGCAACTGAAGCAATTGTTAGGACAAAGTGGTTGTCACGGCAGTGACCTCACTCAGTTCCTGAAAGAATTGACCTACTTAACTTCCTTGTTGATGGAACTCTCTGAACTTGGTATCCAGGAAGCCAGGCACCCAGAGCCAGTCCCAGTCCCCGTCCCAGTGGGCTCAATTGTTTGTATTTACCATGGACATAGTCAGTCTTTCTTGGTACCTACTGATGTGAGGATGGTCAAATGACAGAATAGCTATGAAGAGGGTCCTTTCCTGGGAAAGTAGGTAGTTGCTCACCACTGACTGCTGGCAACTTCACTGAGTTGAAAAAGGAGACAAGATCTGAGACCGTACAGGCCATTTCGGGGGAACGAAGTATGGCTCACCAGTCAGAGGACACTCCATATAGTCAGAGACCTACTTGGGGGAAGGAGGTGCCTTTTTGAGTGTGGGTGTGAGTATGTGGTTTTTGTCTCATGTTCTGAGAATAGGTAGGAAAGTCGGTTTGTTTGTTTTGGGGTAGACTGTTTCTTGTATGTCGTTTGGCAAGGCGAGTGTTTCTATGTCTGTGTATCTTACTGTGTCAGTGGTTGTAGACAATAGAAAAGAGAATGCATCAATGGATGTGTTGTGTCTAGTAGAAAGCTCCCAGCATTCATCCTGCCCAATGTATGAATAGAGAGTGGGCAGCCTTATTGATGTGCAACACCTATTATATTCCTAAGTTTCAGTTTTCTTCCTGAATTCTCTCAACTCTCCAGAATAGGCTCATGGTTTTGTGTCCAAGATATGTACCACCTCCAAGCTCTGTGAAATGGCCATGTACTGAATAGCTGAAGGAAATGTGATCATCTCAGAAAACTCAAATATCAGTGTGAATAGAAAAGTCTCAGTGGAGAAACCCTGCTTTGGGCCTTTTACTTACCTATTTTTCTGTTGCCCTGAATGTCAGAAAGGTCTTTGCCTCAGGTCACACTTTGTGAAGCCTGAAGAAAATAGTTTTCAAATGGAAATGAATGGGCATCACCTGTGGCTCTTTCCTTAATTGCTTTGGAAATGGATGTGTCTGAATCAGTATCTTGGCCCTGTGTCAGGTTGTGGCTTAGATTCTCAAAACCAGATGGATCTAAAAAAAGATGCCATGTGTGCATCCAAAACCAAAATGGCAAAAAGATCAGTTATAGTGGATGAAGCTTCTTGCCTTTCTCTATTAGTTTCCTGACATCCATCAAGTGAGAATAGGAATCCTTTGGGTAAAATTAGTACTTCAAAGCCCTGCAGAGGTGCTTGGGTTTCCTCATGACTCCAAATCACATAAAGAATCTATACCTGACTGTCAGTAGGCCTCAAATTGGAGAATCAGAGCAGTATTAAGAGCAGGCCTATTTGATCACTCCTGGTTCACAGGAAAGGTGTCCCGGCCACAATGACTTTAGGCAAATGAGGGGCAAGAGAACGTATTTTGGACACTGTCTTTGGATGTGCCCCTCATGGAAACCTCCAGCCAGAGGTTATGATTAGTATCTATATGGAAGAATATGAGGGCTATGTGGAAGTGTTTTGGTTTTAATTGTGGTCATTAGTGTGGTGGTTGGAAAAGATGACTGGGTCCATCAGGGTTTAAACTCTGATGTGATTCCCCTTGGAGACTGCGTTGTGGAACTGACCTCAGAGAAGAATTGCCATGATTTGTGTTGGCATTTTTGGAGGCCACGCATGAGAGTCGCCCTTGGAAACTGAGATCTAGACCAAGGGCGGCTTTCCACAGAGCACAGGGAATCTCAGCCATGATACCATATGATTTTATTCTGAAAGCCTTGGAATCCATAGTTGAGAGTCAAAACACACATGGACCTCACATTGTAGACCTCTATGTGCCTGGCTTCATGTAACCTTTTGCCCACTCTTTGGGAAGCCTTGCCTGTGAAATTTCTCCAGAGCTTTCATTGAAATGATCTTCCTCAACCTTTAATGGTTCCTGAATGAACGGAAACCCACAGTGCCTCCAACTTCATCCTTGAAAAATGGCTACATAAATACCATGACATTCTTGAAATTCCCTTGACCAGGTGGCACTGGAGAACCTTCGATGTCTGTTGCTAATTCGAGTGTACAAGACAGTGCCTTGATTGACTGGGTTTCATGATAATGGTGTAGAACAGAGATGTCAGTACGTTGGAGCCTCCTGATTAGTGGTCATAGAACAGTGTTGTGCATGTGTGTGATAAAACATCTGTGGTGGGGCCATGTGGATCTGCCATTTACTTCCAAATGGGTTGCGACTGACATGGTGCAGCCAGCAGAACCTTGTATGTAAAGGCATCTTGTTATATGGAGAAATTTCAGGGCAATGTTCAGAATCAGGTTGCTATGGTCAAGGGGGCAACCTATGTGTGATAGAAGCCTATTTGGTGCATTCTCCTGCAGACCCTGACACACGACACATGACAGAACTCCCTCCAGCACTGTGTCCCAGTTGAACTTTTTGTTTTTCGAGAAGCAAATACCAAACTCCCAATGCAGCAGCAAGAAACACCACAAAAAGTGGAGGATGACCAAATAGCTTCACAGTCCACACGGAGAGACACTTAACCCTCAGTGGCCACAGATATCTATAAAGAGAGAATTCAGCACTGCTGCCTAATGTTCATTGGAATATAAGAAACCATGTCCTCCAGGTCACATATATGCAGACCCAGCTTTGATGGTCTCACTACAAAGGAAGATAAAGCTCCTGACAACAACATATATTTCAAGTGCCCAACCTCAGAGGAAGTTTCTCAAGAAGTCTTTAGGCCAACAGAGCTCCATGATTGTGGAGTTTTATCCTGTCCCTTACTTTTGGAAACTCCTCTTGCACCTCCAAAGTTGTGAACTCCTGAGCAATTTCCATTCCAGATATGTATTCACAAATTTTATAACTCTTCTCCTCTAATTGTGTCTTAATTGGGGCGAAGGTAATGTCAAGTAATTGTTCTGGATGAGAGTGGGTGGATTTTTGTGTAGCACATATTTGCATACACATTGGATTCATTTTCCAATTTTCCATTTGAAATACTGAAACACTGACACTACCCCATACCCTACTAAACTCTGTCTACTAATCCTAATATGATTGAGAAAAATAACCCAAACAGAATTGAAATACAAGCAGTACAGAAAAGGCACAGTGTATAGTTGGACTTGCCTTTTGCATTATGTAGAGTAGGAGTTATAAATCTACTCATTTTTTTGTTGAAATAGTTCTCAATGTGTTTTTAAAGTTAACAAATATATGAATTCCTGTCTCCCTTTCGCTGCAGCGTATTCAGCACATGTATTTTTATAAGCACATGTATAATCCTACCTGGTACCACATGTACACTATTGTGTGGTACCTGAATAGGCAGATACAAATTGTGAGAAGAGATCACTCCTCCTAAACGCTGTTGGAACTGAACATTCACCCTATGGGTGAGCTTCCTAGCTGAACAACATTATATATAAATCCATGTTCTGTAAAATAAATATTTTTGATCTGTGGATAATATATATTTCATGGTGAATTTCAATTGGCATATAGTGCTAATTTTTAATATCTGTGTGTGTGTATATATATATATATATATATATACTCTCCAGATTTTTCAAAATATGAAATATATGTGTCTTATTATACATTTCCTAAATTCATTCATATTCATGTATGTGGATTTATAATAATCTTTTCACAAGATTATTTTCAGAAATATTCATCCACCTGAAATACCTATTTGTTTCCAACACTGAAAACTAACTTAAGTGAATGGTGTATACAAATCCTAATATTTCTACAGTAACTGACTCAGTTTAACATCAATGCAAGTAGACTCCTATGGGACATGATGTGTATTTTGAAGTTCATTTTTTTCAACACTTGTACATTACTATTTCTTTAGTTCATGCACATCATTGGATATATATTTCATCCATAAGTTTGCAATTTTATTGGCATTTGTTTCACTTTCAATCACTTTCTACTTCAGAACACATATATTTCTCCATGTTTCTTGACTGGTCTTTTCATGAGAATTCTTTCCAAACACATTATTTTTGATTTTCATAATTACTTTTGAAGGAAATCTCACACACCCTAGATAATGAACCATAACCATAATATTACCATTAGATGTATAACTGGTTGGAATGAATGATTGTATATCAATAATGATTTCTTATATATTTTCAGATATCAATTCAATACATTATTTAACGTGGAACCTGTTATATTATTTAAACACAGTATTGTCTATTCATGCATTATCTCTATATCCATAGACACAGGGTACACGTCTTTATAACCCCAATACTAATTATTAGGTCTTGAAAATATTCCTCCCAGAAATGGTGGAAGAAATACTCATGTCACCTGACCTACATATACATTTTATCACAGTAATATTCTGGACACAAAAAGCAAAGTTCACACTAATGATTGTACCAATGGAATGGTCGAGGGAGCATTTTAGGAAGAGACCACCAAGAGACTGTCTCATGCAACAGCAAAGTGTGTATTGGGGGTCCAGCATGCTGCAGCTCAGAGCTCACTTGAATTTAGCAGAGAGCCCTGAGAATAGCTTAAGCAGAGCTTATGTACTTTCTTTGGAGAAGGCAGGGTGTGAAGTTTATTGATGGGTCAGGGTGAGTGGGTGGTTTGCTTGCAAATGTGTGAGGGAGTACATTCTGCAGTTTGGCAGTTGGGGACAACACATTCTGGGAACAAGATTAGCAAACAGTTCTCAAGATTTCAACAGTGTTTTGTTAAGAATACAGAAAAACAGGAAGTGACAAGTACCTATTTAATAAACCTTTCATTTCCCACTTCTTGTTCTGGTTACTTTTAATCAAAAAAGTGATCATTGGGGGGTGTCACATTTTATGTCTGCTAGTGAGTTATATTGTTGTCTGATTACCATAAGTTTAACTTGTCCAATTTGAGCTTGGAGAAAGGAAACTACACGGTTGAGCAAACAGGCCCCCACAGTTAGCAATAATATGAGGATTATTAATGGACTGGCCAAGGCACATAAAAGCGTAGTTAACCCAAGGGACTGTGTGAACCAAGACTCAAACCACGCTTTTTGGGCCTCTGTCTCTCGTTGACTCTCTTCAAGGCGTTTTCTTAATTTACTCATAGATTCTTTTACAACTCCAGTATTGTCAGCATAAAAAAAAATTCTTCCCTCATTGCAGCACAAAGGCCCCCTCTCTCATGAAGAGGAGGTCCAACCGTCGCCTATTCTGTGAAACTACTTCGGAGAGAGAGGTTAAAGATTCCTGTAAAGCTGGGATTGAGGTTTTTAATATCTTTAAGCTTTGGTCTATTGCTGCTTCTCATTGAGTCATTTGTTGTGTCCCATGGACTAGGTCAGTGGTTCCTGTGCCCACACCTGCAGCAACTCTTATTCCAAATAGGATGGCTAAAGTGAGGGATACAGGTTCCCAGCGGAACCGGGTTTTATGCCCCCCCTATTTGAACTTTAAATGAACCTGTGTCATGATAGAGCACTCTGGGAAACATCTGCACCATTACATAACTAATCACATCTATTGACCATTTTATGAACACATAAACAATAATTAAGTATATAGAATTATACTGTTGAAGGAACAGACAAGGAAAGGCACCTAAGATAGCACCGAAGCTAGGGAAGCAGTCCTATTTGGTTGCAAAAGGATGTAGAGAGCATTGCTTCTGTTGTAATCAATTAATCCTCTGAACCCCAAGTTTAGGTTGTTTCAGAATTTTGTAGCCAACATGTAAGGGAATGGGCTCAGAGTATCACAGTCTGCAGAAGTTCACAAAAAGCAGTTTTTGTTTCTGTTTTATTTCTTCTATTTTGGCAAGTTAACTTTTTAAGGACACCTGGGAGGGGGAGAGCTTTCGTCTTCTCTTTTTTTTTCTCCCTGCCAGCTGTTAAAATGGAGCCCAGTTGGTAACTTCTTTATCTTAGAAATGTAGCAATCTCTGTGAAGCTCCAGCTCAAGGCCTGAGGCCTTGTTCACATATTTTGTGAAAAACTAGTAAGGGGTGTCTAGCTTAGGAGTGCTGATTTTTCCAGCCAGTGGCAACTAGAACAGGGCAACAAGAAAAGAGGAAGTTTATCTACATTGAACTCTTTCATAGGGATTATTTTGCTGAAAGTCCTAAAGTCAGTCATGGTGAAGACTTCTGGAGAAGGTCACTTAAGAATTTTCTGTGGTCTTGGTACAGAGGGGGAAGAGTGGAAGGCAGGGGGTGAGAGCAGCTCCATGGATCTGAGAATCAGGAAGGAGAGATTAAAAGACTATTGGGAAAGGGGTTTGGGATTTTGCTAGCAAAAAAAACTTGAGCAGTAGAGCAAGTAGAGCAGAGGGGAAGATGGGAGTGAGTATCTCAAAAAGCCTGTGAGGGATTTTAAATTCTTAGTAACCTGTATTCAGTGTTGACAATGCAACTTTAAAGGTAATTTTTATTACATCTTGGATAGGGGTCTGAGGGCTCTTCTCAGCTGGTTTGAGCTTTGGGTTAGCAGGTAAGAGGACCTGTTGGGACCCATTGTGGGCACTGACAGAAGAATAGAGGAGTGTCTGGGTTTAGGGGTACCTAAGTAGCTGCTACCTCAGCAAGGGGGCAATGGTCTGAGAAAGGGTAGAGGTTTGGGTTTTTGATCTAGTAATTGGAGGGGAGAAATCAAATTCCTGAGGTGAAAGTGACAGCAGAGAGTCTGGAGCAGAAATCTGAGGGTGAGGATCTATTAGAGAAGCATAGTTCAGGATGTGAGCAAAGGAGGAAAAAGGCCTGCACATAGGGGAATTTCCTTCAACCCTTTTGAGCACTTGCCGAAGTTAAAAAGTCCATGCAGAATTTGAGGATCTAGAGACCCCTCTGGGGGACATGGATTTTGGTTGTCTAATTGGTAATATGGCCAATGCTGTGTACTGAATTTGATGAGGAGTTTGGGTTCCAGCAGGCAGCCCCTGTATGCTCAGATCGCCATGACTTACAGAAGAAGTCGGCTTTTCCCCACACAGCCATGGCTGTTTGTGGATTTGATAGTCCGCCGGGAAAACATAGTAATCTAGGCTAGCCAAACTGCATCTGGCTCACGTGTCCCTACATCCATAATGTTGGTTTCCATTACCTATGGTACGAAAGTGATTTAATGGAATTTTAGTGGAATTCTGTTCATCAGGGCTATCCCAATATGAAAGACCTATAGGTAGCTGACAAATGTCTGGGTGGAGGGATGGCCACCAGGTCCCTCAGTGGGCTGTATTCGAGGTAGACCATACTTGTTGTCTAGTAGGATTTTTGATCAGCCATCGCTGCTGAACGGGCTGATGATGCTTAGGAATACTGGTGGCCAAGGGGAGAGTCTATAGCCTTATCCACATGGGGAACACACAGTTTGAAAGGGTTACCAGTCTTTTCCAGCTTCCAGCCAGAGTGGGGACATGGCGCAGGCTTGAGATGAGAGGCATTGATCCAGGAAGTGATTCCGTCTACCTTTACCACTGTAGGTGTTATAAGTAGCACCTGGTATGGTCCTTTACACCGGGGTTTCAGGAATGACACCTGATGTCGTCTTTAGTAGATGAGGTCTCTTACTTGATATTGATGTGGAGTCCCATCATACCCTGGTTGGTAGGAAGGGGCCAGATGTTTCAACAAGTACCGCTGAGTTCTTTCAAGAGCTTTAAGTCTGTCAGGCAAGGGGGTGTGGAAGGGATCGTTAGGTCTTAGAGTTGGGGTTAGGTCCCTTACTGGAGCAGGGGCACCATAGAGAATTTCATAGGGGGTGAGGTTAGACAAAGAAACAGAGGGAGTATTTCTTGCATGAAACAGTGCAGAAGGCAGGAGCATAGTCCAATCTTTTATGCCAGTTTCTAAGCTTAATTTCGTTAAGGTCACTTTAATGGTTCTTTTTATTTTTTTACCTGTCCTGAGCTCTGGGGTCTATAAGAACAATGTAACTTCCAATAAACCCCTAGAATTCTGGATAACCCCTGTCTTACCTGGGCCATGAACGCCGGCCCATTATCAGACCCATATTACCTTAGGCAGGCAGAATCTTGGAAAAATATCTTTCAGGATCTTTTTGACCACCATTTGGGCCGTTTTTTTTTTCTTTTCTTTTCTTTTCTTTCTTTTTTCTTTTCTTTTCTTTTCTTTTCTTTTTTTTTTTTCTTTTTTTTTTTTTTTTTTTTGTTGGGGATGCTTCAATCCATCCTGAAAATGTATCTACAAAGACTAGGAGATATTTAAGTCCATACATTGCTGGCTTAATTTCAGTAAAGTCAACTTCCCAATTCCCAGAATTGTCCTGGTCTGGTTCCTCATAGGTGCTTTCCTGCAAGAAGCTTGGAAGTGTAAGCATTAAATAATTGACAGACCCGACAGGCTTTTGTTACCCATTCAGTTCTTCCCTTTCTCTTTGAATCGGTTAGTGGAAAACTCTGTTCTTGATCCTTCAGGAATGCCTGCAATTTCTTTGAACCAAGGTGAGTGAGTTGATATACATTTTAACTTAGTGTAGGGCTTTCTGAAATTGCAGGCTAAGCTCAGTGAAGTTGAGGGTTCAGTGTCAGAGTCTTTAGGTGTTATCAAAAGCTTCCTGGTTCTCAGGGGTTCATTGGAAATGGGCATCTCCCTTTAGCACCGGGTATAAAGGAGCAGCTAATGATGCAAACCCAGGTATCCATAACCTGCAAAAGCCAGCAGTCCCAAGAAACTCTCTGAGTTGTCTGCTGTTAGATCTGTGTGGTATCTGCACAACAGTTTGTTTTCTTTGCTCAGTGAGCCATCCTTTACCGCCCCTAAGTGAATAGCCGAGGAAGATTAATTCATGCTGGCAAATTTGGGCCTTTTTGGCAGAAGGTCTACACGCCAGTTTAGCAAGCTCAGATAATAGTGCTTGGGTCCCAGATTCACAGTTTTCCTTAGTGTTGGCTGCCAGTAGCAGGCCATCCACATGTTGAAGCAGGGTGTATAGTTCTGAAGTTGTTGAGATCTCTGTGGAGAGCTTCATCAAAGAGAGTGGGGGAGTTTTTGAACCCCTGTTCGAGTCTAGTCCAAGTTAGTTGACCAGACGTTCCGGTTTCTGGGTCTACCCACTCGAAAACAAACAGCAACTGAATATCTTTATGCAGAGGCAAGCAAAATAAAGCATCTTTTAAGTACAGAACAGTATACCATTTCTGCTCAGGGTTCAGAGTGCTAGGCAGATTGCACAGATTAGGTACCATGCGGTGAATGTCCTGCACTCTGTTGTTGATCTCTCGTAGGTCTTTAACAGGGTGATAGTCCCCGGTTCCTGGCATTTTTTAATGGTAGCAGGGGAGTGTTGCAGGCTGATTACCAGGTCCTTAGGACCCCTAAGATCAGATATTTCTGAATATGGGGCCTTATCCCATCTTTAGATTTTTGCCCAGAGTATATTTTTTGACATTGATTGGAGAGACTGAGGTTTTTAACTCCACTGTTATTGGAGGTTTTTTAATGGGCAGGCCTAAGCCATCAGTTTTTGTCCAGGCATCTGGGTAATATGTTATCCAATTCTGGGGTAACGTGCCTGTTTGATCAGTCTTGTGTGGTGTGAAGAGTTGATGTTCATCTTCTACTGACAGTTAAAGCTGTGACTATAGGAGTTTTTACTGAAGGATTTATAATTTTCACTTTGGGGCCTTCAGGGATAAAAGTTATTCTGGCCCGGAGCTTGGTGAGAAGATCTCGGCCCATTAATAGGGCCGGGCATCTTGGGATTACTAGGAAGGAGTGATGGATTTTTCCTTTCCCCAGGTCCATGATCCTCTTAGTTGTCTATGCCCGATATTTACTGCCATTAGCCCCTTGAAATAGAGACCTTTTATTTGATGGAGGGCCCAATGGGGCTTTAAGGGCTGAGTATACTGCCCCTGTATCCACTTCAAAGTGTACTGGGGTACCCTCCACTTCAAAAGTTACCCTGAGCTCGGGAAGAGGATCTGAGCCCCGACTTTCTTAGTCATCCTCCAGAGTCAGAATGTCTGGCTGGTGTGGCTGTCTCATTCTCGGGCTCTTTTTGGCCCAGTGTCCTTTTTCTTTTGAGTAGACATATTGATCTGAGGCCAGGGGTGGCTTTTGGCGTGTGCCCAGGTATCCCTTCCTGTATTCCTGTTTCTTAATTTCTGTCCTATTTTTTGTTGTGACCAGGACCTTAGTCAATGCATTAGTCTATCTTTTGCTTCTCGCATCCTCTCTTTGCTCCCTGCTTTCTTCCTCCTTTGTTCCTTCTCTTCCTCAGTTTATCTCTTATAGTTTACTTTTTTAGGCTTCTCTGACTAAATCTCTCAAAGCCATATCTTGTAATCCATCTACGCATTGTAACTCTCTTTTAATATCCAGGGCAGCTTGCCCAATGAAGGCCATCATGACAGATGGCTTTTGATCCTCTGCCTGAGGATCGAAATGAGTATATCTCCTATATGCCTCCATAAATCTCTCTAGAAACATAGAGGGAGATTTATCAGGCCCTTGAATAATCTCTCTAACCTTGGCCCAATTAGTTGGTCACCTTAGCGGCTGCTTGGAGACCCGCTATTAGAGCCCGGCAATAAGTGGACGGATGCTACCTACCTTCAAACGTGTTGGTGTCCCAGTTCGGTTGGTTCAATGGGAAGCCGGCTTTGATGATGTGGGAAGAGGTGTCGGTCACCCATCTTGTCCGAGGATATTTTTTTTTAGCTTCCAGAAGGTTTTTCTCTTGTTCCTCTGTCATGAAGAGAGTCTGTAGGAGTTGTTGGCAGTCATCCCAAGTAGGCAGGTGTGACAACGCCGGCAAGTTCTTTGAGTTCTTTTACCGGGGCCAGCTTTGTCCAGGGAAGGAGTGGCTTTGTGTGCTGCCGGGTAGTAATCTGGAGGGCGCTGGGCCGGCCTAGCTTCCTCCAATGGTGGAGAGGCTGAGTCAGCAGCAAGGGAATCACTTAGAGGGTGTTGGGTGTTGGGGGAAGAGGGTAGGGGATAAGGAGGGTGCGGAGAGTCTAGTTGAGTCTTGAGACTTAGGAAGAACAAAGGGTGGAGGAGGAGGAGCAGAGGGTTTGAGAGATAGAATCATGGGGGAAGGTGGAGGAGCGGGGGCAGGGAAAAGGAAAGGCTTCACAAATGGAGGAGGAGATTTGCAGAGGTCCTGCAAAGTTAAGATATATGGCTTTTGATCTGGATGGCTATGTGGCCCCAGTTGAAAGACAATATTTCTGACTTTTTGAATTAGTGGGGAGTAGAAAGTTTCTTTAGGGGCCATCCGACTCCAAAGGTGGGTCATTTTGAGGCACGGAGAGTCTGCCAGTTCCGGCGTGTTGCTGAAATAGAAAGATTCTGAGCCCTTAAGTGGACTTTGGTCCACTGAACAAGAGTCAGGGACAGAGGCATTGAAGTGCTCTGTCCCATAATGAAAGATATACAAACAGTGAAAGCAATGACACACAACACAGACAAGACAAGACAATAAAGACAGGCAATGGATGTCCAATACTGAGACCAGGACTGATTAGCCAGCAAAACCTGATGTGCTGGCAAAACCGAATCCGAAACAAAAAAATCACTGAGTCGAGGATACTATTGTTCCTCTATTTTCCGAATCCTCTGGGGGCATCCCCCAGGAACGTGACCTGTGGCTCGGTGACACGTCTGTCAGCCAGCATCTGAGAGAGCTCACGCTCATCACCGATAGCCATTTTTCAAAGCCCTAACCTGAAACCTGAAACACGAAAGTGGTACCTTACTTATCCTGATAGGAGCTCGTTGGGAGTCTTTCGTACACCACTGATGGATCTTGCTGGGGGTTTCAGATGTGAAGTTCTGGCAAGCATTGGAGGAAGAGACCACCAAGAGACTGTCTCATGCAATAGTATAGGGTTAATAGGGAGTACAGCATGCTGGGGCTCAGACCTCACTTGGATAGAGCAGAGAGCCCTGAAAGAGCTTAAGCAGAGCTTATATTCTTTTCTTGAAGAGGACAGGGAGGGAAGTTTATTGATGGGTCCGGGCGACTGGTCGGTTTGTGAGCAAATGGGTGAGAGAGTACATTCTGCAGTTTGGCAGTTGGGGACAACACATTCTGGGAACAGGATTGGCAAACAGTTCTCAAGATTTCAACAGTGTTTTGTTAAGCATACAGAAAAATAGGAAGTGACAAGTACATATTTTATTCACCTTTCACCAAAGCCTAAAAGGAAAGTGAGCATGGATTACTAAAAACATCCATGTCCAGGTTGCCTAATGCTCTCAAATATCAATCGTATTGGTGACTACATATTTGTTTCTTCCTAAGATTTTCTATTCAACCTCAACCCTGTTCAAAATATCTAATTCTATCACTCACTTTATACTTTGGCTGAATTCCTAATGTCTCTATTGATTTCTGCTTTCCTACATATTTATCCCAGTTCATCATTGTGATTGACTCTTCACATGGGCTGACATATACATTCACTCTCTACCCGAAACCCTATTGCTAAAAAACTTTTGGTATCAATCCTATACTAACTCTTCCTTCTAAACCTACCAATTATCTTCCTAATCCTACTGACTATCGCTTTTGGACTGGATGTTCTCTTCGACATTCAATCATCCAAGATACAAGGTCCTATGACGCTGTATGTTGAATTATCTGAGACACCTGTGCAGAACGTAATTCAAAGCTAAGTATCCCAATCAAGGGCCAAATGCACTTCTGGGCTTCAAATTTTACCTAGATTACTGTTTTCATACTTATATTTCACCTCTATATTCTTATTAACAAGGCAGGTTCCCAATACCATTATTCATCCTGCAGAATGATTACTAACATAAATCAAACATGTTATTTACCCTAACCATACACTGTTCACTCAATATAACTTTACAGAAGAGCAGGGACAGAGTTGGTCTTACAATACAGGAATGTAGGGAATCTTCCACCTGCTGGGAACCTCAAAAGTCCATGCAGAAATTATCCCTGGAGAAGATGTAGGCAGCTATGAAGGACCTAAGAGAGCAAAAGTCATCTTCCATGGCAAACAACCTGGGCAGGATGAAGGGTTGTGTCTGAATCAGCCTCTCTGATCTTAATGTAGAGAGGATGGAACAAACCAGGCCTGTGTGGAGAGCTATTGCCAGGTGAGTAGGGTGGATACACTATTTGAACTTGTGAAAGTGTCACAGGAAGTAGGGGTAGCCTCCATCTCATGGGACCTATGGAAGCAACTGTTAGGACAAAGTGGTTGCCAAGGCAGTGACCTCATTCAGTTCCTGGAGGAAGTGACCTACCTCACTTCCTTGGGAAAAAAACTCTCTGAACTTGGGGTCCAGTAAGCCAGGCACTCAGAGCCACTCTCAGTCCCAGTTGCAGTAGGCACACTTGTTTGGATTTACCAAGGACAGTGTCAGTCTTTCTTGGTACCTACTGATGTGAGGATGGCCAAATGCCAGCAGAGCTCTGAAGAGGGCCCTTTCCTCAGAAAGCAGGTAGTGGCTCACCACTGGCACCTGACAACGTCACAGAGTTGACCAAGGAGACAAGATCTGAGACAGGACAGGCCATTTCCGGAAAACATACTAAGACCCACCAGTCAGAGGATACTCCGGATAGTCACAGACCTACTTGGGGGAAGGACATGACTTTGTGGGTGTGGGTGGGAGTTTATGGTTTTGTCTCATGTTCTGAGAATAGGGAGGAAAGGCGGTTTGTTTGGTTTGGAGGGGACTGTTTCTAGTAAGTCGTTTGACAAGATGAGTGTTTCTATGTCTGTATGTCCCACTGTGTTCGTGGTTGTAGACATTAGAGAAGAGAATGCATCAATGGATGTGTCCTGTCTAGTAGAAAGCTTCACAGCATTCATCCTGCCCAATTAATGAATGGACTTTGGCTTGCCTTATGGATGGGTAACACCTACTATCTTCCTAAGTTCCTGTTTTCTTCCTGAATTTGGGCCACTCTCCAGAATAGGCTCATGGTTTTGTGTCCAATATATGTACCATCTCCAAGCTCTGTGATATGGCCATGTACTGGATAGCTTAAGGGATTGGGGGAATATCAGAAAACTCAGATATCAGTGTGACCAAAAAAGTCTAAGTGGAGAAACCCTGCTTTGGGCCATTTGCTTACCTATTGTTCTGTTGCCCTGAATGTCAGGAAGGTCTTTGCCTCAGGCCACCCCTTTGGGACGCCTGAAGAAAACAGTTTTCAAATGGAAATTAATGGGCATCACCTGTACCTCTTTGCTTAATTGCTTTGGAAAGGGATGTTTGTGAATCAGCCTCTTGGCCATGTGTGAGGCTGTGGCTTATATTCTCAGCACCTGATGGATCTAAAGAAAGATTCCATGTGTGCTTCCAAAACCAAAATGGCCCAAAAAGCAGTCTTTGTGGATGAAGTCTCTCGCCTTTCTCTATAAGGTTCCTGACATCCATCTAGTGAGAATAGGGATTCTTTGTGTCAAATGAGTTCTTCAAAACTCTGCAGTGGCAAGTCTTTAGGTGCTTGGGTTTTTTCATGACACCAATTCAGATAAAAAATCTAAACCCGACAGTCAGTAGGCCTCAAATTGGAGAAGCAGAGCAGTATTTACGTCAGGCCTATGGTCACTCCTGGTTCTCAGGAAGGGTGTCCAGGCAACCCTGACTTTAGGCAAATGAGGGGCTAGGAAGGTTATTTTGTACACTGTCTTGGGATGAGTCCCTCATGGAAAACTCCAGCCACAGGTTATGATGAGTGTCTATATGGAAAAAGATGAGGGCTTTGTGGGAGTGTTTTGGTTTTAATTGTGGGGATTTGTGTGGCGGTTGGAAGTGATGACTGGTTCTACCTGGGTTTGAACTCTGGTGTCATTCCTTTAGAGTCTGAGTTCTGGAACTGATCTCAGAGAAATATTGCCATGAATCGTGTTCGGATTTTAGGAGGCCACGCATGGGATTCGCCCTTGGAAACTGAGATCAAGGACCAGGTTTGTTTTCCACAGAGCCTGAGAATCTCAGCCAGGATATCACAAGATTTTTTTCTGAAAGATTAGGCATCCATAGTTGAGAGTCAAAACACCCATGGACGTCACATTGTAGACCTTAATGGGCCTGGATGCATATGAGCCTTTGGCCACTCTATGGGAAGACTTGCCTGTGAGAGTACTCCACAGCTTTCATTGAAATGACCTTCTTCACCATTTTATGGTTCCTGAATTAACTGAAACCCACAGTGCCTCCAACTTTATCCATGAAAAATTGCTAGTTAAATACCATGAAATTTTTGAAATTCCCTTAACCAGGTGGTACTGGAGAGCCTTTGGATGTCTTGTTGCTGATCATGAGTGTACCATAGAATGCCTAGATTGTCTGGGTTTCATGAAAATGGTTTAGAACAAAGATGCCAGTAAGTTGGAGCCTGCAGAGTAGTGGGCCTATTGCAGTGGTGGGCAGGTGTGTGATAATACATCTCTGGTGTGGCCATGAGGATTTGCCATTGCCTTCCAAATGGCTTGTGAGTGACATGGTGCAGCCAGCAGGCCCTTCTATGTAAAGGCATCTTTTTATATGGAGAGGTTTCAGGGCAAATTTCAGAGTCAGATTGCTATGGACAAGGGGGCAAGCTCTGTGGGATAGAAGCCTGGTTGGTGCATTCTCCTGCAGACTCTGACCCACCACAAGTGACAGAACTCCCTCCAGCACTGGGTCCCAGTTGAACTCATTGTATTTCATGAAGCAAATACCAAAATCGCAGTGCAGCAGCAAGAAACACCACTAAAAGTTTAGGATGACAAAATGTCTTCACAGTCCACACGGGGAGACACTTAGGACCCAGTGGCCACAGTTTACCTACAACGAGAAAATTCAGCACTGCTGCCTCATGTTCATTAGAATATAAGAAACCATGGCCTCCAGGTCACACAGATGCATACCCAGCTTTGATGGTCCCACTAGAAAGGAAGCTAAATGTCCTTACAACAACATATATTTCAAGAGCCCAACCTCAGAGGAAGTGTCTCAAGAAGTCTTTAGGCCGGCAGAGCTCCATGTTTTGTGAGTGTTTTCCTGTTAGATCTGGACACAAGAGAAGACCACTGACACCAATAAAAATTAAATTAAATTAAGCTTATTATTTCCACTGGCCATCCTGCCTCTCCCTCCCAAAATGGCGGGAACAAGACAGCAACCCCAGCTTTCCTACAGCCCAGCTTCATGGACCAGAAATTTACACAAAATGGGCATTACATTTAACAGAACTCTGACAAGCATCACACTAATGGTAGTTTATATATATATATATATATATATATATATATATATATATATATATATATTTTTTTTTTTTTTTTTTTTTTTTTTTGCTGTCCCTACATCAGAATTTATGAGGACCATTAGAGCCTCAGAGAGGGTTGTTGTCTGGCCAGGGAGGGCAAATATTTATGATATGTCACTAAAGTTTCAGAGAGGGCTGCTATCAGGTCGGAGAGCCAGACATGGCTCAGTTCAAACACTGGCAGGCATTCCAAGCAGGTTCAGAATTTTCAGTAATTTCTGGTAAAGCCAAAATTATCTTTTCATGGCTTTTTGGCAAGATGGCTTCCAATTTTAATAAAAGATCAGGTTGGGTCTATCATTCCCCCCTTTTCTCTGTGTCCCTTTCAAATCTTGAATAGATTAGGGGTAGAGCACTGAGGAAATTTTAATCCCTCAGGTAAAAGTCTCCAAATTTTTAGAACTCACCCAAAACCAGTCTCCCTGATTTTACCTGACTTAATTAATTACTTATATTGATTGTCTATTTATATTTGGCTCCATTGTTGTAATAAGAGAGGCATCACCCATTTTGGCTTCTTCTGAGCTGAGAGAGGATGACGTGAGTAGGCATGGTGTGAGAGACATGAGTTGCCTTTTAGAAGTAGTTGAGGGACATGAGTTGCCTTTTAGAAGTCAGTTCGGTTTGAAGTCTGGTTGGGGAAGAACAGGTTGTAAAGTCATCTGGGGATTGGTTATTACATGAGATAAACAAAAACCATGAGTACTGAATAAATGTTGCAGCAGCTGGAACATGTCACTGTATAGAAGTTCCCTCTCCAGTCTTTAATATCCCCAGTTATAAAGACTGTCAATTTAATATTTAACTTTTAGTATTAGAGTTGTCCCTCCCCATAAGATATAGTTTAATAATTTAGTGTCATCTGATCTTGCAAAATCCTTTTACCAGTATGACCTCTGTGTCTAATAGAGAAACCTTTAATTTTGATACTCAGGACTGGATAATCGTACTAGCAAACACCAAGCTTACCTGTGTAGGTTAGGAATATATTTAGGCCTTAAACTGAAAATTTCTGACTCTGGCAGCTCTTCTTGATAGTCTCTTTTAATAAGTATCAGGCATTCCTGTCAGAGAATCCTTTTTTGTAGCCTCCAGTCTTACTTATTTTGGGAGGCTAACATAAAGTGTGTACCTTAAAATATTATTATTATTATTATTATTATTATTATTATTATTATTATTATTCAAAATGTCCAGGAATGGCTGTATTTTGGTTTTCACTGTCTTTGCTAAGTGTTTAAGATGAAGCATTCAAACTGACTTTTGTTTCTATCTATTGTTAACAGTCAGGTGAGCTTTTATGGGAGTCATAAACTGGGTAAACTTGAGAGCACTTTCTCAGTTCTGCTAGAGCCATTTGCGATAGGTGGGTCCAGGTCTTATTTGACCATGTGGCTTCCCTCGGAAGCATCAGGGATTTCTTTCTTCTCTGATGACTCTTCTCTTCATAGCAAATGCACTGATTGGCTTTCTGTTCTCCAGTGGTCTCATTAATCTCCCTGATGGGGAGTTTTTATAGCCCAGAGTTGCAAAACTCTTTAGAGAAGTCCCCTGTTCCCTGGATTCAGACTGACTCAGAGGGCAAGAGCCAAATATTGGTTTCCTTGGCGCTTTTCAATTAATATTAATTTAAAATCCTAATCTTAAACATCTATCAAATAAATTTTAACAGCCTGATATTAAGAGCACCAGGCTTTAATGTCTATAACTTTATAATTATTTATCTTTTTATTAATTGGGATCTGTATTATTCTGTCTGTCTTGTAGGTGATAACTTACTCTCTGAAATCAACCCATGTTTTGTTCTTAAAGCAACACTTCTTTAAAACACTAACAGGGAATCTTTAGATCACATATAAGAAAGTTACAAAATAAAATTTTTTAACAACAGTAAAAATACTTAGTTCGTTTAATAGCTACCCTGAATTTTTTGGCTGAGTCATACATTATATCCCCTGTTTGAGATCCTAGGAATCTTGACATTAAAAAAGAACTTTTAACATAACTTTAAAGAAATAAAATCTGACCTACTGCTTTTGTATTCATTCTCACAGGAAATAAGATGGGACACACAGCCTTATCTCAGGTAAGGCAGGGCTCTTTATAAATCTTAAGTGTTTTAGTTCTAAAGCTGATCTTTATTTTTTAAATATTATTTTAAAAAGTTTACATAAATTGTTTGAGGTCACATGAACATTAGCTAACACCATATAAAATCACTTTAAAATATGAATTAAACAAATGCTGAAAGTTTTTAACCTTTACATAGATTAGGCTCTCATTAACATAAAGTACATTTAAATTGTTCCCCAATGTAAAAAGTAAGATTAAACTTTACATATCTTATTGATAACAGGTGAATAAATCCCCATAAAACTTCAGAACACCAGCTTGATATAATGCTCTTTTAAAATTTTTACCTTACAGACTTGCATACCTGTAAGATATGAGCACATTAGTAGCATCACAATTACATTGATGTTTCTACATTAACCAAGTTTAGCTTTTAAAGAAATGGCAGTACAGTGCTCTAAAATAACAGTTCTAATTTAATCAGTTGTTTAATTTCTATGGTTGCTTGCACAAGAAAAAATAAAACTTAATAAACACAATGTTATGGGTAAACTTATGTTTTAAGAAATTTTTGTCTCTTTAACACATGATTGATTTTTACAATCTTTTACAGAATTTAGTCAAACTTATACAGACGTTAGTAAGTCAATCAGATATCTAACAAAAGTACTCGTGAATGAGTAATCCCATATCAAATTTACTTTACTTATTTATCAAAATATTGGACACATGTATTGAAGAGTGTAAACCATTTTTATGTTGAAGGAAAAGTCCTAGAACCAAGGCATATTAGACATTTTGTAGATATTAATATTTTATCAGATTTTTGAATACCTAGAAAAACTTGAAAGCTTAAATTTAAAGACATTTATTTTTATCTGTTTATCAAATTTAATTGAATTATTTAAATCACGTGAATTGAAGATCTTTAGATCCACTTTTTAAAATTTGTTTTTATGAGTGCTTTTTTTTAATGAGTGCTCCTTATATATATTAATTTGTATATCATATATAAAATATACGGACATATGTATATATAGTCATACAACACATAACAAAATTGAGCACACATAATAATAGTAAAGGCCTTGTAGCTTTTCGCAGGTGAAATCTCCATTGCAATGTTTCAAAAAGTCCACAGTTGGTCAAAGATAGTACTGATCAGAAAAACATTAACCTAGGTCTGTATGATCAAAATCATGAGCTCAAAAAAAAAATAAAGTATCTAAGGAAAAAAATAAGAGTCCTAGAAAAAATGACTGGCCAGTAATTAGTAAATACCATACAATTTACCTTTTTTTCTCTTAGGCCTCAGATCAGTCTCCTACTAAGCTTGCAGGCTTCTTTCATTTGCCTTTCAAAATAAGTCATGGCTGAGGTCTGGAAGGAGCAGGAAAAAACTGCTTTTCTGAGCAGACACCTCAGTCCTAAGGCATTTTAACCATAATTTTCAGGTTCGGATGTTGAAAATTATGGTACAAGTTTAAGATACAATTTACAAAATTTTATATCTTTACATCTTGTTTTGTCAACAGATATCATACTATGATTTACAATCCTTGTCCAGATTAATGCTCTCGAACACACAGTGATATTTTCACAGGCTACCCAATTCAAAATTGGTGAAAAATAAAGACTGAATGATTGGGAAGTTACTTGCCAATTTGGAAGTAGAGTTCTTTAGTTTTCCATCCTAAGTATTTAAGTTCTCTGGCATGAATTATCTGAAATCATAAACTAAACCATTACCTAAACCCGACTTTTAACTGCAAGATTTTGCAATGCTTCAAAAACCCATTCAAATACCAGATTGTTACAAGAAAACATCATCATTTAGACACACATTCAGCTAAGATCATTCCCAAGAAACAATTTATAATATCAACACATTATTGCACATGTCTTAAAGGGCCAGAAACAAAGACACAAGACAGACAGAAAGAAGGTCCAGACTATGGCTGTCAGACAGAATCCTTTAAACCTGAGCAGATAAGAAAAAAAATCTCCTACACCAGTGGCACCATAGATGTCCACAAGGGGGGGGCAGATGTTTTAACAGAGGGGCAACCTGAAATGTACAATTAAGGGTCTCCATGGTGACTTTAATGCATTTAGTGTCCCCTTTTTCTTTTTCTCTTTTTTAACAAGACAGTGGTGGCATAATCCTTACAGTGCAGGGAAGGAAGGAGGGAATTCCCTGAAGCAACAGGGCTTCAGCAGCTGCTGGGAGTCCCTCAGTCCCTCCTTTTACTTACAGGATTATCTCCTCTGGTTCGGTTCCACCCCAAGCATGTTCCATCTAGTAACATTTCAGTAGTCAGCTCTAAAAATGTTCCGGGACAGGGGGTGGGGGAGGGATTTATAAAAATTTGTAACTTAAAGTTCGGCTCCTGACCTTGAAGCCAATTAATGCCAATTTAATAATGAGGACAAGGTTTTTAGAAAAAGAAAAAGGGAGATTTATTGCTTTGGTAACAAAGAAGAAACACAGGGAACCCTGCCCAGAGGTTGTGACTCTCTTGATCTGGAGGGACAAGGGGTTTTAATGGAGTTTCACTTGTTAACCTGGGAGATACTCAGTTCTTAGGTCCCCAGCAGGCATTGCCCTCTGCAGTGGTTATACTCCAGGCAGCCAGCTAGAAGCTTCTCTCATCCTGCTTAACAAAGGGGGGTAAAGTTCATCGCAGTTCCTTAAAACAGAGTCCGAAAGAATATCAGGCTTACTTTCTTTGTTACCCATTTTCACGTCCAATATACTTATGTTTTTACCACAGAAATCACAGAACAAAACACACAAAACAAACAAGAAAAACATATAGAACACAGAACAAAACACAAAACACAGAAACCCGAACTTGAAACAAAAAACATAGGAGCAATGCAACGTCTTGCTAAAGCTCCGAAGTAGGACCACGTTCATGCCAGTCATCACATCTCTACCATTCCAGATGAATTTCCTACAGAACAGAACAGAGGACAGAACGGTTCTCATTACTGTACCGAAAACGAGTATATGTGAGCCTCCCCAGGACACCTCTATGTCATCAGAACAGATGATATTATAACATCTGATATCCTTTATAACGGATATCAGATGTTATAAAGGTGCCACTTAATTTTTGAGGCCTCCTCCACCAGGTGATTGCTAATAGTTTTAGTGCGGTGGTTCACCGCAGTGCTCCTGGGACCTAACGCTCACTCCATGACCTTGGAACAGCTCAAGATGTGCACCCACTAGAGTGGCTCTCCAGCCCGGAGCCCTGAAGGGAAGGCCAGATTCAGATTTTCCAGCAGTCTGGTCTTGTGATCTGGTCGGCAGGGTCATCTTGCTGGGGAACTCAAAAAAATTAGATGAGGACACAAAAAAGGAACACTGACTCCAACTAAAATCAAATTGAGGCAAGCTTATTATGTCAACCGGCTGGGCTGCCTCTCCATCCCAAAATGGCAGGAACAAGACAGCAACCCCGCCTTTCCTACAGCACAGCTATATAGCCCAGAAAGTTACACAAAATGGGGGTTACAGATAACAGAACTTTGACAAGCATCACAAAAATGGTAGTTCATTTATTTATTTATTTATTTTTTGGTGGCCCCAATATCAGAAATTATGAGGACAAATAGAGCCTCAGAGAGGGTTGTTGTCTGTCCAGGGAAGGCCAAAATTTATGATGTGTCACTAAAGTTTCAGCGAGGGCTGCTATCTGGTCAGAGAGTCAAGCATGGGTGAATTCACGGCACGGGCAGGCATTCCAAGCAGGTTCAGAATTTGCAGTTATTTATAGTAAAGCCAAAATTAACTTTTTATGGCTTTGTGGCAAGATGGCTCCCAATTTTAATAAAAGATCAGGTTGGGTCTATCAACCCGTGTCCCTTACATTTGGAAACTACTCTACCACCTCCAAGATTGTGAACTCCTGAGCATTTTCCAGTACAGATATGTATTCACAGATTTTCTAACTCTTCTACTCTAATTGTGTCTTACTTGGGGCAAAGATAATTTCAAGGTATTGTGCTGGATGAGAGTGGAAAAATTTTTGTGCAGCACATATTTGCATACACATTGGATTCATTATCTAATTTTCCATTCAAAATACTGAATCCATGACACTAACCAAAACCAGACTAGACTCTGACTACTAATTCTAATATGATGGAGAAAAACAACCCAAAGAGAATAGAAATAGAAGCAGTTCAGAGTAGGCATGGTGTATAGTTAGACTTGCCTTTTGCCTGATAAAGTGTTGGTGTTATAAATCTAGTCAATTTTTAATTGAAATAGTTCTCCATGTGTTTTTAAAGTTAACAAATATGTGAATTCCTGTCTCCCTTTCTCTGAAGCCTATTCAGCACATGTATTTTTTAGGTTCACATATAGAATCCTACATGGTATCACACATACATTCTTATGAGGTGGCTGACTTGGCAGATACAAATCGTAAAAAGAGATCACTCCTCCTAAACACTGTTTTAACAGAAAATTCAATCTATGTGTTTGCTTCCTAGTTGAACAACATTATACATAAATACAAGTTCAGTAAAATAAATACTTTTGTATCTGTGAAAGATATATATTTCATGATGAATTTCGATTGGCATATGTATTGCTAATTTTTAATGTTCCTGTGTGTGTTTTGTGTGTGAGTGTGTGTATATGTATGTATATATATATATATATATATATATATATATATATATACATATACACACACATACACACACTCTCCAGATTTTTCAAAATATTAAATATATATGCCTTATTATACACTCCCCACATTAATTCATGTTCATGTATGTGGATTTATAATAAACTTTTCACAAGATTATTCTCAAAAATATTCATCCACCTGAAATACATATTTGTCTCCTAGTACTGAAAAATAACTTTAGTGAATGGTGCACACAAATCCTAATATTTCTACAGTATCTGACCCAGTTTAACATTAATGCAAGTAGATTCCTATGTGACAAGTTGTGTATTTTGACGTTCATTTTTATGCAACACTAGTACATTACTATTTTTTCAGTTTATGCACATCATAAGATATATATTTATCCACAAGTTCATAAATTTATAGACATTTGTTTCACTTTCAATTACTTCCTGCTTCAGAACACATGTATTCCTCCAGGTTTCTTTTTTTTTTTTAAATTTTATTGTTGGTTGTTCAAAATATTACATAGTTTTTGATATATCATATTTCACACTTTGATTCAAGTGGGTTATAAACTCCCATTTTTACCCCGCATACACATTGCAGAAAAACATCAGTTACCCATCCATTGATTTACATATTGCCATACTAGTGTCTGTTGTATTCTGCAGCCTTTCCTCTCCTCTACTATCCCCCTCTTCTTCCCTCCCCTCCCCTCTTCTCTCTCTACCCTCTCTACTGTTATTCATTTCTCTCCCTTGTTTTTTTTTCCTCTTTCCCCTCACTTCTTCTTGTATGCAATTTTGTATAACCCTGAGGGTCTCCTTCCATTTCCATGCAATTTCCCTTCTCTCTTCCTTTCCCTCCCACCTCTCATTCCTGTTTAGTGTTGATCTTCTCAGGCTCTTTGTCCCTACTCTGTTATTAGTTACTCTCCTTATATCAAAGAAGACATTTGGCATTTGTTTTTCAAGGACTGGCTAGCTTCACTTAGCATAACCTGCTATAATGCCATCCATTTCCCTGCAAATTCTATGATTTTGTCATTTTTTAATGAAGAGTAATACTCCATTTTGTATAAAAGCCACATTTTTTTTTATCTATTCGTCTATTGAAGGGCATCTAGGCTGGTTCCACAGTCTTGCTATTGTGAATTGTGCTGCTATGAACATTGATGTAGCCGTGTCCCTGTAGCATGCTCTTTTTAGGTATTTAGGGAATAGACCGAGAAGGTTAACAGCTGGGTCAAACGGTGGTTCCATTCCCAGCTTTCTAAGAAATCTCCATACTGCTTTCCAAATTTGCTGCACCAATTTGCACTCCCACCAGCAATGTACAAGTGGACCCTTTTCCTCACGTCCTCACCAGCACTTGTTGTTGTTTGACTTCATAATGGCTGCCAATCTTACTGGAGCAAGATGATATCTTAGGGTGGTTTTGATTTGCATTTCTCTGACTGCTAGAGATGGTGAGCATTTATTCATGTACATGTTGATTGATTGAATGTCCTCCTCTGAGAAGTGTCTGTTCAGGTCCTTGGCCCATTTGTTGATTGGGTTATTTGTTATCTAATTGTCTAATTTTTTGAGTTCTTTGTATACTCTGGATATTAGGGCTCGATCTGAAGTTTGAGGAGTAAAGATTTGTTCCCAAGATGTAGGCTACCTATTTACTTCTTTTATTGTTTCTTTTGCTGAGAAAAACTTTTTACTTTGAGTAAGTCCCATTTGTTGAATCTAGTTATTAACTCTTGTGCTATGGGTGTCATATTAAGAAATTTGAAGCCCGACCGCACAGTATGTAGATCATAGCCAACTTTTTCTTGTGTCAGACACTGTGTCTCTGATTTGATATCAAGCTCCTTGATCCATTTTGAGTTAACTTTGTTCATGGCAAGAGAAAGTGATTCAGTTTCATTTTGTTGCATATGGATTTCCAGGTTTCCCAGCAACATTTGTTGAAGCTGCTATCATTTCTCCATTGTGTGCTTTCAGCCTCTTTATCAAATATAAGATAGTTGTAGTTTAGTGGATTGGTTTCTGTGTCCTCTATTCTGTACCATGTGTCCAACCGCCTGTTTTGGTACAGTACCATGCTGATTTTGTTACTATTGCTCTGTTGTATAGTTTGAAGTCTGGTATCACTTTACCGCCTGATTCACAGTCTTTTCATGAGACTTCATTCCAAACGCATTATTTTCTATTTCCATAATCACCTTTGAAGTAAAACTCACATACGCGTCATGATCAACCATAACCCTAATATTACCATTAGATGTATAACTGGTTGGAATGAAGGATTGTACATCAATATAGATTTTCTGTATATTTTCAGATATCAATTCAATCCATTATTTAAAGTTGGAAAAAGTTATATTATTTGTTCACAGTATGGTCTATTCATGCATTATGTCTATATTCATAGACACAGGGTACACCTTTTTATACCCCCAATACTTATTTATACATCTTCAAAATATTGCTCCCAGAAATGGTGGAAGAAATACTCATATCACCTGATGTACATATACATTTTATCAAAGTAATATTCTGGACACAATTACAAAGATCACACTTAAGTTTGTACCAAAGCCTAAATGGAAAGTGAGCATGGATCACGAAAAACATCCATGTCCAGGTTGCCTAATGCTCTCAAATGTCAACCCGCTTGGTGACTACATATTTGTTTCTTCCTAAGATTATATATTCAACATCAAGCCAGTTGAAAATGTCTAATTCTATCACTCAGTTTATACTTTGCCTGATTTCCTAATGTCTCTATTATTATCTGCTTTCCTTCATATTTTCCCCAGTTCATCATTGTGACTGACTCTTCACATGTGCTCACATTTACACTCACTCTGTACCCAAAACCCTATTGCTAAAGATTTTTTGGACCAAATCCTATATTCACTCTTCCGACTAATTCCTAATCCTACCAACTATCCCTTTTTGAGTGGATGTTCTCTTCGACATTCAATCATCCAAGGTATAAGGAACGCTACCATTGTATATTGATTAATCTGAGACATCTGTGCAGAATATAATTCAAAGCTAAGTATCCCAGTCAAGGGCCCAAAGACCTTCTGGGCTTCAAATTTTACCTAGATTTCTGTATTCATACTTATATTACACTTATATTCCTATGAATATTTCAGGTTCCCAATACCATAATTCATCCCGTAGAATGATTCCTAACCCAAATGGAACATGATATTAACCCTAACCATACACTGTTCCCTCAATCTAACTTTACGAAAGAGCAGGGACAGAGTTGGTCTTACAATACAGGAATTTAGAGGATCCTCCACCTGCTGAGAACCTCAAAGGTCAACAAAGAAATGATCCCTGGAGAAGATATAGGCAGCTATGAAGGACCTGTGAAAGCAAAAGTCATATTCCATGGCAAACAACTTGGTCAGATGAAGGGATGTGTCTGAATCAACATTTCTCTTCTTAATGTATAGAAGATGGACCAAACCAGGCTTGAACTCTGGTGTGATTCCCCTTACAGACTGAGTTCTGGAACTGACATCAGAAAAATATTGCCATTAATTGTGTTAGGATTTTAGGAGGCAACGCATGAGAGTCGCCCTTGGAAAGAAAAGTGAGATCTAGGAACAGGGTGGCTTTCCACAGAGCACTGGGAATCTCAGCCAGAATATCACATAATTTTATTTTGAAAGACGTGGCAGCCATAGTTGACAGTCAAAACACACATGGACCTCACATTGTAGACTGCAATAGGCCTGGCTTCATGTGACCTATTGGCCACTTTTTGGGAAGCCTTGCCTGTGAGAGTTCTCCAGAGTTTTCATTGAAATGAGCTTCCCCACCATTTAATGGTTCCTGAATGAATTGTAACCCACAGTGCCTTCAACATCTTCCTTGAAAAACGGCTAGATAAATTCCATGAAATTTTTGAAATTCCCAAGACCAGGTGGCACTGGAGAACCTTTGGATGTCCTGTTGATGATCATGAGTGTACCAGACAGTGCCTTGATTTACTGGGTTTCATGAAAATGGTGTAGAACAGATTTGCCAGTAAGTTGGAGCCTGCTGATTAGTGGGCCTAGAGCAGTGGTGTGCAGGTGTGTGATAATACATCTGTTGTGGGGCCATGTGGATCTGCCATTAGCTTCCAAATGGCTTGTGATTGACATGGTGTAGCCAACAGAAGCTTATTTGTAAATGCATCTTGTTATATGGAGAGATTTCAGGGCAATGTTCAGAATCATGTTGCTATGTATAAGGGGGCAAGCTCTGTGGGATATTAGCCTGGTTGATGCATTCCCCTGAAGACCCTGACCCAACACACGTGACAGAACCCGCTCCAGCACTGTGTCCCAGTTGAACTCCTTGTATTTTGTGGAGCAAATATGAAATTCCCAATGCAGCAGGAAGAAAAACCACGAAAAGTGGAGGACGAAAAAATGGCTTCACTGTCCACACGGGGAGACACTTAGCCCACAGTGGCCACATTTTACCAACAAAGAGCGAATTCAGCACTGCTGCCTCATGTTCATTGGAAAAGAAGAAACCATGTCCTCCAGGTCACATAGATGCAGACGCAGCTTTGATGGTCTCATTAGAAAACAATCTAAAGCTCCTGACAACAATATATATTTCAAGTGTCAAACCTCAGAGGCAGTTCCTCAAGAAGTCTTTAGGCTGAAAGAGCTCCATGTTTGTGGAATGTTTACCCTGTCCCTTACTTTTGGAAACTATTCTACTACATCCAATGTTGTGAAACCCTGAGCATTTTCCATTCCATATATATATTAACAGATTTTTTTACTCTTCTCCTCTATTTGTGTGTGTTATTTGGGGCAAAAGTAATGTCAAGGCATTATTCTGGATGAGAGTGGGAAGATTGTTTTGTAGCACATATTTGCATACACATTGGATTCATTTTGCTATTTTCCATTCGAAATACTGCATCCCTGACACTAATCCATACGCTACTAGACTCTGACTACTAATCCTAATATGATAAGGAAAACACCAAAACAGAATAGAAATAAAAAATTTCAGAAGAGGCATGGAGTATAGTTGGACTTGCCTTTTGCAGGATAAAAGGCAGCTGTAAAAAATCTAGTAAATTTTTAATTGAAATAGTTCTCCATGTGTTTTAAAGTTAACAAATATGTGAATTTCTGTCTCCCTTTCTCTGTACCCTCTTCAGCACATGTATTTTTATATGCACATATAGAATCCTACCTGGTATAACACGTACATATTTGTGAGGTGGCTGACTTGGCAAATACAAGTTGTGAGAAGAGATCACTCAGCAGAAACACTGTTGGAAGTGAAAATTCACCCTATGTGTGAGCTTCCTAAGAGATCAAGATTATACATAAATCCATGTTCAGTAAAATAAATATTTTTTCATCAGTGGATGATATATATTTCATGATGAATTTCGATTGGAATATATATTGCTAATTGTTAATGTCTCAGTGGTTTTATATATATATATATATATATATATATATATATATATATATATACACTCTCCAAACTATTCAAAATATGAAATATATGATCTACATATACATTTTATCACAGAAATATTCTGGACAAAAATGCAAAAGACACAATATGATGGTATCAAAGCCTAAATGGAAAGTGAACATGGATTACTAAAAACATCCATGTCCAGGTTCCCTAATGCTCTCAAATGTCAATCATATTGGTGACTACATATTTGTTGCTTCCTAAGATTATATATTCAAACTCAACCCTGTTGAAAATGTCTAGTCCTATGATTGACTTTATACCTTACCTGATTTCCTAATCTCTCTAATGATATCTGCTTTCCTACATATTTTTCCAAGTTCACCATTGTTACTGACACTTCACATGTGCTGACATTGACATTCACTCTCTAAACAAAACCCTATTGTTAAAGAACTTTTATTCCAAATCCTATACACACTCTTCTTCCTAAAACTTCCAACTATCTTCCTATTCCTACCTACTATCCCTTTTTGACTAGATGTTCTCTTCAACATTCAATCGTCCAAGGTACAAGGTCCTATGCCATTGTATATCGATTTATCTGAGATATCTTAGTAGAATGTAATTCAAAGTAAAGTATCCCAATCAAGGGCCCAATGCCCTTCTGAGCTTCAAATCTTACTTAGATTTCTGTTTTCATACATATATTTCACCTCTATATTTTTATAAATCTTAAAGGTTACCAATATTATAATTCATCCAGCAGAATGACTCTTTACCCAAATCAAAAATGTTATTAACCCTAACCATACACAGTTCCCTCAATCTAACTTTACAGAAGAGCAGGGACAGAGTTGGTCTTAAAATACAGGAATGTAGGTGGTCTTCCTCCAGCTGAGAACCTCAAAGGTCCATGAATAAATGATCCCTGAAGAAGATGTAGGCAGATATGAAGGACCTGAGTGAGCAAAAGTCATCATTCATGGCAAAAATTTGGTCAGGATAAAGGGTAGTGTCTGAATAAGCCCCTCTTTTCTTAATGTAGAGAAGATGAACAAAACCAGGCCTGTGTGGACAGCTGTTCCCGGGTGCCTATGGTTGATATTGCATTCTAACTTGTGAAAGTGTCACAGGAAGTAGGGGCAGCCTCCATCTCATGGGACCATTGGAAGCAACTATTAGGACAAAGTGGTTGCCAAGGTAGTGGCCTCATTCAGTTTCTGAAGAAAGTGACCTCACCACACTTCCTTGTTGATGGAACTCTCTGAACATGGGATCCAGGAAGCCAGGCACCCAGAGCCAGTCCCAGTCCCAGTCCCAGTCCCAGTGGTCTCACTTGTTTGGATTTAGCATGGACAGATTCACTCTTTCTTGGTACCTACTGATGTGAGGATGGCCAAATGTGAGAAAAGCTCTGAAGAGGGGTCTTTCCTGGGAAAGCAGGTAGTGGCTCACCGCTGACTCTTGACAACTTCACAGAGTTGGACAAGGAGATCAGTTCTGAGACAGAACAGGTCATTTCAGGGGAACATAGTGTGGCCCACCAGTCAGAGGACACTCCAGATTGCCATAGACCTAGTTGCAGGAAGTAGGTGACTTTGAGGGTGTGGGTGTGAGTTTGCGGATTTTGTCTCATGTTCTGAGAATAGGTAGGAATGGCGGTTTGTTGGGTTTGGAGTGAATAACTTCTGTTCATGTATGTGGATTTATAATCAACTTTTAACAAGATTATACTCAGAAATATTCATTCACCTGAAATATATATTTGTTTCCTAGTACTGAAAACTAACTTCAGTGAATGGTGCATATAACTCCTAATATTTCTACAGTAACTGACCCAGTTTAACATCAATGCAAGTAGATTCTTATGGGACATGATATGTGTTTTGGAGTTCGTTTTAATTCAACACTGGTACATTACTATTTCTTAAGTTTATGCACATTACAGTATATATATTTCATTCACAAGTTCACAAATTTATAAGCATTTATTTCACTTTCAATCACTTCCTGCTTCAGAAAATATGTATTCCTCCATGTTTCTTGACTGGTCTTTTCATGAGACTTCTTTCCAAACACATTATTTTTGATTTTCATAATCATTTTGAAGCAAAACTCACACATTCTTCATGAAAAGCCATAACCCTAATATTACAATTAGACGTATAACTAGTTGTTATGAATGATTCTATATCAAAATATGATTTCTTATATATTTTCAGTTATCAATTCAATCCATTATTTAAAGTGGAAGCAGTTATATTATTTATTAACTGTATGGTCTATTAATGCATTATCTCTCTATTCATAGACAAGGGGTACACCTATTTTACCTTAGATACTAATTTATACATCTTCAAAATATTCCTAAAAGAAATGGTGGAAGAAATACTCATGTCACCAGATCTACATATACATTTTATCACAGTAATATTCTAGACAAAAAAAAGTCACCCTTAAGATTGTACCAAAGCCTAAATGGAAAGTGAGCATGGATTACATAAACTTCCATGTCCAGGTTGCCTAATGCTCTCAAATATCAATCCTATTGGTGACTACATATTTGTTTCTTCCTAAGATTATATATTCAACCTCATGCCTGTTGAAAATGTCTAATCCTATCACTCATTTTATACTTTACCTGATTTAGTAATGTCTCTATTTATATCTGCTATCCTACATATTTCCCCGGTTCATCATTGTGACTTACACTTCATGTGTGCTGAAATTTACATTCACTCTCTAACCGAAACAGTATTGCTTAAGAAGTTTTGGTCTAAATCCTATACTCACTCTTCTTTCTAAACCTACCGACCATCTTCCTAATTCTACCTACTATCCCATTTTGAGTGGATGTTCTCTTTGACATTCAATCATCAAAGGTACAAGGTCCTATGCCATTGTTCATCGATTTATCTGAGACATTTGTGCAGAACATAATTCAAAGCTAAGCATACCAATTAAGGGTGCAATGCCCTTCTGGGCTTCATATCTTCCCTGGATTTCTGTTTTTATACTTATATTTCACCTATATATTCTTGTAAATATTATAGTTTCCCAATACCATTATTCATCGTGCAGAAAGATTCCTAACCCAAATTGAACATGTTATTAACCCTAACCATACACTGTTCCGTCAATCTAACTTTACAGAAGAGCAGCAACAGAGTTGGTCTTACAATACATGAATGTAGGTGATCTTCCACCTGTTGAGAACGTCAAAGGTCCATGCAGAAAGGATGCCTTGAGAAGATGTGGGCAGCTATGAAAACTTGAGAGAGAAAAGTCATCTTCTATGGCAAACAACCTGGTCAGCATGAAGGGATGTGTATGCATCAGCCTCTCTCTTCTTAATGTAGAGAAGATGGTCCAAACCAGTCCTAGGTGGAGAGCTGTTCCCGGGTGCCCATGGTTTATATACCATTCTAACTTGTGAAAATGTCATAGGAAGTAGGGGCAGCCTCCATATAATGGGACACTTGAAAGCAACTGTTAGGACAAAGTGGTTGCCAAGGAAGTGACCTCATTCAGTTCCTGAAGCATTGACCTACCTCACTTCCTTGGTGATGGAACTCTCTGAACTTGGGATCCAGGATGCCAGGCACCCGGAGCCAGTCAAGTCTCAGGCCCAGGGGTTTAACTTGTTTGGATTTACAAAGGAGAGTGTTAGTCTTTCTTGGTACCTTAAGATATGAGGATGGCCAAATACCAGGAGAGCTCTGAATAGGGGCCTTTCCTGAGAAAGCAGGTAGTGGTTGGCCACTGGCTCCTGAAAACTTCACAGAGTTGGGAAAGAAGAGCAGATCTGAGACAAGACAGGCCATTTCGGGGGAACATACTGTGGCCCACCAGTCAGAGGAAACTCTGGATAGTCATAGAGTTTAATGGGGGAAGGATGTGCCTTCGTGGGTGTGGGTGTGATTTTGTGGTTTTGTCTCATGATCTGAGAATAGGTAGGAAAGGCGTTTTTTTCTTTGATTTGTAGTGGACTGCTTCTAGAAAGACGTTTGACAAGGCGAGTGTTTCTATGTCTGTGTATGCTACTGTGTCCGTGGTTGTAGACATTAGAAAAGAGAATGCAACAATTGATGTGTCCTGTATAGTAGAAAGCTTCCCAGCATTCATCCTGCCCAATTTATGAATGGACTGCCGCTTGCCTTATAAATGGGCAACACCTGCTAACTTCCTAAGTTCCTGTTTTCTTCCTGAATTCTCGCCACTCTCCAGAATAGACTCATGGTTTTTGTCCAAAATATGTACCACCTCCAAGCTCTGTGACATGTCCATGTACTGGATAGCTGGAGGGAATGGCGAGCATCTCAGAAAACTCAGATATCAGTGTGACCAGGAAAGTCTCAGTGGAGAAACCCTGCTTTGGACTTTTTCTTACCTATTGTTCTGTTGCCCTGAATGTCAGGAAGGTCTTTGCCTCAGGCCACCCCTTTGTGAACCCTGAAGAAAACAGTTTTCAAATGGAAATGAATGGGCATCACCTGTGGCTCTTTGCTTAATTGCTTTGGAAAAGGATGTGTCTGAATCAGCCTCTTGGCCCTGTGTGAGGCTGTGGCTTAGATTCTCAGCACCTGATTAATCCAAAGACAGATCCCATGTGTGCATCCAAAACCAAAATTGTCAAAAGAGCAGTTATTGTGAATGAAGTCTCTTGACTTCATTTCTAAGGTTCCTGAGGCCCATCAAGTGAGAATAGGCATCCTTTGGGTAAAATGAGTTCTTCAAAGCCCTGTGGAGGCTAGCCCAGAGGTTTTTGGTTTGTCTCATGACTCCCAATCATATAAAGAATCTATACCTGACATTCAGTAGTCCTCAAATTGGAGATGCAGAGCAGTATTAACAGTAGGCCTATTTGATCACTCCTGGTTCACAAGAAGGGTTTCCAGGCCACCCGGACTTTAGGCAAATGAGCGGCAAGGGAGCTTATTTTTCACACCGTCTTGGGCTGCACCCCTCATGGAAAACTCCAGCCAGAAGTTATGATGAGTGTCTATATGTAAGAAGAGGAGGGCCCTGTGGGTGTGTTTTGGTTTTCATTGTGGTCATTTTTGTGGCGGTTGGAAGAGATGACTGGGCCTACTTGGGCTTGAACTCTGGTGTGATTCCTCTTAGAGACTGAGTTCTGGAACTGACCTCAGAGAAGTACTGCCATGAAATGTGTTGGGATTTTAGAAGGCCACGCATCAGAATCGCCCTTGGAAACTGAGATAGAGGTCCAGGGAGGCTTTCCTCAGGGCACTGGGAATCTCAGCCAGGATATCACATGATTTTATTCTTAAAGACTTGGCAGCCAAAGTTGAGAGTCTAAACACACATGGACCTCACATTGTAGACCTCAGTGATCCTGGCTTCATGTGAACTTTTGGCCACTCTTTGGGAAGCTTGCCTGTGAGTGTTCTCCAGAGATTTCATTGAAATGAGCTTCCTCACCATATAATGTTTCCTGCATGAATTGAAACCCACAGTAACTCCAACTTCAAACTTCAAAAATGGCTAAATAAATACCATCAAATTTCTGAAATTCCCAGACCAGGTGGCACTGGAGAACCTTTGGATATCCTGTTGCTGATCATGAGTGAAAGAATTCCCCACACAAAGACACTTCGCTAGGAGAATTCCAATTTTATTGCAAAAAGCTGTGTGCTTACATAGAACTAAAGGGGTGATGGTAGGGCTTAGATAAATGGCAGGGCACCAATTTATTGGCAAGTTCTTTGAGATATCAGCTCCGGAGCCAAGGAATTAGTTCTCATTGGGGCTAAGGTTCCCCGCCAGAGAGATTTGAAATTGGCGCCGACGGGAGAGTTCACACGGGCGGGAACTTTTTGCATCACTGCAGAAAAGAGGAAGGTAGGAAGAAAAAGTCCTTAGGCACCATGTTGGGGTTTTTACTCTGGGGAATGGCTGCCGTTTATACTTTTCCCAACATTCCTCCCTTTTTGTTTTCTTAGGAAGTGTGGCGTCGTTGGTCAGATCCGGCTGCTTCTTGCTGTTTGGGGGCGCTGTGGGGCCTAGAATGGGAAGTGGAGGAATTCTCGGGGGGCAGGTCTGGGGATATCATGGCAGCCAGAAAGAAAACCCAGTGGCTACAGACAGCTACTTCCATAGGGGTGAAGTCTATGAAAGTTCCCTGAAGCCTCAAGTTGTCGATGGCATTGAACCAGTCCTGGATGGAGGAGTTTGTTGGTATCAGTCACTGGTTCTGTTTCAGAGACTCTGGGAAATACTGGAAGCGTTGCCTGGACATGGCATCACCAGCACCTGAAGAAGATCAGAGCGAATAAAAACAGAATTAAGATAAAAATTAAAGCAAAGGTCAATTTTTGGCAGAAGTACCTTGTTGGGGGACTGACAGAGAAGAGGCCAAGGGCCATGAGAAAACTTAGAAGGACATAAAGACTCATTAATCCAGGATGGCAGATTAAAAGGTTCTCCGAGCTCGTTGTCTCTCGCCGTCTGATGTCCGTTGCATTCCATCGTGCCTGGTAGTGAGCTTCAGCACTGAGTGAACTGTTCTCTTGGAGATGTTGGGGGTTCATCAGTCATCAGAGGCTGCTAGTGCCTAAGCAAAAGCTGCTTGAATGTTTGATTAGAAATTTTTTTTCAGTTGGGTTTGAAGGCACTTCATTATGCAGGGCAAGAGAGCACAAAAAAGGAGCATCCCAATAAGGGGCCCCAAGATTGGTAGTAAGTACATGGCAAGAAAGGATTGGAAGCAATTGGGTTGATAATTCCTGCAATTTAACAACATTTTTTTCTATTAGGCCAGATTCATTAACATAATGACAACATTCCTCTCTGAGGAACAGGCATGTTCCCCCTTTTTCTGCAATGAGAAGATCAATTGCCCTTCGGTTCTGTAAAGCCAGTTGTGCCAATGAAGTAACCGTCACTGCAAGGAGCCCAGAAACTGAGCAGTGTTATCAAGTGCTTCCTGCAGTTTTTGTTGCAGGTCATTGGATGCCCATAGAGCATGACCTATAGCTTCACCAGAGAGTTCGAGACTCGCCGCTGAGTTTGTTAATGTGAGGCCTACCAGAACCGGCAGAAAGACTGCCCTAAGGGTGCAGGAAGGTAGGGCCACCTGTCGGAATTCGATGGGAGTATACAAAGACAGCTGAGGAACTATCGTAACCAAGAAACAGATGCCAGAGACATTCATCGTTGAGGTACTTATAGACCCGTTACACCAGAGAAAATGTCCAGGTTTCATAAATCAGGGCTCGATGGGGTGATAAAGCTCAAGGAACAAATGGGTAAAGAATTCATTATTGTCAGGTGGAAACAGATGAAAGGAAATAAAGTATTGGTGGAACAACTTTCCCATAGTGGGATACGTGTCACATGTAGGGGTTTTCCTTTCTTAGAGAAATTGTAGGTTTTTGCTGAAATATTTCCTGCCGCTAATGGGACCACTGCTAGAAGTGGACGACTAAGTGAAGCACAGAGAAAGAACTGAGAAGTAGGCACAGAAAGAGGGGTGGAGTTTAATAATCAAAGAGTTTGGTGTAGCAAATTGAGCCATGTGGGAGGGGGACCTGAGGGGGTTGAAGGCTCTGAATCCTCTTTAAATGAGCTATGGATAAGATCTCGAAGTTTTGATTCTGACTCCTTAATGTGTTCGACTACCTGGATGGTTGCCTTAGGTGGCGTAATCAGGGTGCGGCCAACAGTCATCCACATTGTGGGTCTGGCTGAGGTTGTCCGAGCATAGACAGCAAACTCAACATAGTCCCAACTTTTGGCCTTGGGGTCAGGTATATCTAAAGTATACCATCCTTTGTTATTGGATGAAGAGCCTTTATGCCACTTTAGGTAACTAGAAGTCCACCCTTCATGGTAACCAAGTGAGTGGTAAGAATAGCTACCACGTTCATGATGGAACCTGCATGACTTATAGGGGCACCCATTATATATCTCAGGCCACCAATGACAATAGTCTTTGGTTTGATGAAAAAGGAAGTAAATGAAAGGCCAGTTCCAGCTACCAGGGACGAAGGTCCTTGAAGGTGACAATTTTAGGGAAATAGATGTGCAGTTGTGGATGAAGCAAGCAGTTGCATCCACTGCGTGGACATTCTGCATGCCATGTTCTGAGTATCATTCCCGAAGAGTGAAAAAATACATTGTAGCAGAGGAGGGTAGATACCAGTCCTGACAGAACACAGAAAATAAGCAGAGCACAAAAAACAAGCAGTTAGAGAAGACTAGGGTGTTGGGAGAGCTCATTGTGCCTTCTTTAAGAGGAATTGTTCTGCGGGGAACACCGTGTTAGCCGCAACTTAAATGGGTGAGATGGGAGTGGAGAGCAGGAGTAAAGGGGAGGTTCAGGAGGTGATTCTTGGAGTTCCTCTGGGGTGGTCCTGTCGTCATCAGGTGGGCCTCTTGGTTATATGGCTTCAACCTAGATATGTGAATCCAAGGGGTGAGACAGTTGTCTGATAAGGAGAGTTAGGTGGAGTTGGGGCTACAGACAATGACAGGATAGGGGCCTTCCCATTTTGGGGCAAGAGGCCCGTTCTCCTCTGGGGTATTATAATAGACTAGACTCCCAGCTGTTAAGGGAGGAGTGTTTGGAGTGGGGACTGGGTCCAGAAGAAGCCAGTCCTGATATTTCCAGAGTTCCGAGCGAAGATAAAACAAGAGAGGCAAAGACAAATCTCGGGTGAGAGGTCCTTGTGAAATGACCAACCCAGGAGGAATAAGAGGTCTTGAATACCTTATCTCAAAGGGAGACAGTAAAGATGGTTTCTTAGGTAGAGCTCTGATTCGAAACAAATCCAAGGGAAGGAGTTTGACCCAGTCTAAGTTTAATTCCATTGTCAATTTGGTAAGGACTTCCTTTAGAGTACGATTTACCCTTTCCACTTTCCCTGAAGCCTGAAGGTGATATGGACAGTGAAAATGTCACTTGAAGGAGAGGGCTTGAGAGACCTTTTGTGTGATCCTAGAAATAAACTCAGGGCCATTGTCAGATTGTAGGAAAGTGGGCATTCCAAACCTGGGGATGATGACTGTCAGAAAGATTGAAGCTACAGTGGAAGCCTTTTATTGGAAATGGGAAATGCCTGAACCCAACCAGAGAAAGTGTCCACAAAGACAAGGAGGTATTTAGTGTGCCATACTTTGGGCATGTTGGTGAAGTGTACCTGCCAGTCAGCAGTGGGAATGTGTCCCCGGGCTTGGTGGGAAGGGAAAGGTTTGGGCCTTAAAAAAGTATGAGGGTTGGTCCGCTGACAGATCTGACAATTAGAGGCTATATTCTGTAGCATGGCTTTGTCAGAGGGGGTGAGGGAGAAGAAGCTCTGTAAAAAGAGGGTCAAAGACTGAGAATCGGAATGGAATAGAGTATAAAGGAACTTGAAAAGATCCTTGTTCTTACTGGAAGAAGTAGTGGCTTCAGATGAGATGTCTAAAGTGGCCATTATATGTCCCCCAATGGGGGCAATAACTGGAAGTGGTGGCAACCATTCATGCCACCTGGTCAGCTTTGGTATTGCCCTCAGTGATAAGAGAGCCGTCCTTCTGATGGGACCTACAATGGACAACTCCCAACTGGGTGGGAAAGTGGGAGGCCTCTATCAGATTGCTTATAAGAGCCGAATTAGTGATCACATTACCTTTGGTGGTAAGTAGTCCTCGCTCCTTTCATATTGCAGGATGGGAAAATAAGATATGGAAGACATATTTTGAGTCAGTATAAAGGGTGAGGGATTTGCCTTGTGCTAGAAGGAAGGCACGAGTGGCTGCTATGAGTTCAGTCTGCTGGTTGGTAGTTCCTGAAGGTAGAGCTTTGGCCTCTATAATCTCAGTGGCTGAAACTCCAGTGTATCCAGAGTAATGAGTGCCATTCTGCCTAAAGAAACTGCTGTCAGTGAACCAGATAAGGTCAGGCTTGGTGAGTGGTCCCTCAGAAATTGAAGAATGACAGGGAAGGAAATCATCTAAGGTTTCCAAGCAATTATGAATTGTTGTGTTAGACGTGGGAGTCATTGGGAGCAGTGAGGCAGGGTTCAGTGCAGAGCAGGGGAGGAAAGTAATATTAGGGTTTTCCAGAAATGAAGTGGGGAGCGACAGAACTCTGGATGGAGGAAGGGTTTGAAGGCCCTTATAAGCTAAAAGATCCTTCAAGTGATGTGGGGAGTGAATAGTTCAAGGGGCCCCAAAAGTCAGCTTAGAGGCTTCTTTGTGTAAAATTTGTTCAGCAGCTAGAGCTTTTAAGCAAGGGGCCTACCCACAGATTGTATGGTCTACTTTATTGGACATATATGCCAGAGGTGCAAATGTAGGCCCATAGTTTTGACCTAAGACCCCAAATGCTTGCTCCCCTTTTTCATGGACATATAGATGAAATGGTCTTGAAATATCAGGAAGGTGCAAGGCAGGTGCCTTTAAGAGGAGTTGCTGAAGCCTGAAGAAGTGGTAGTTAGGGGAGGAGGCAAGAGATTCACTAGGGGGTCCCTTTGCTAGGTCATACAGGCTTTTGGCTAGAAGAGAATAATTTGGGATCCAGGCCCTAAAATAAATGCTAGTCCTAGGAATGATAGTATTTCAGCTTTCGTATGGGGCACTGGAAGATCAGAAAGGAGTTGCCTCCTATCCAGTGTTATTTCCTTTTTCCTAGGTGTAAGGCAAAAAACAAGAGAGATGAGAAAAAACTGGAAAACATGGGCCTTGTGGGGAGACACCCTATATCCCTTGTATGCTAGGAAATTAAGAAGCTGAGCAGTGTGGGATTGAGAGTGTTCCCAAGAGGGACTACATAGAAGAAGGTCATCGACATATTGAAGGAGAGTAGAGTCAGGACAGGTCGGGTGAAAGGATGTGAGGTCCTGGGCAAGAACTTGGCCAAAGAGATGGGGCCTATCCCTGAATCCCTGTGGGAGGACAGTCCAGGTAAGCTGACGAGAATGGCGGGTGTGAGGGTCAGTCCACGTAAAAGCAAAGATATCCTGAGATTCTGATGACAAGGGAATAGAAAAGAATGCATCTTTGAAATCTAGGATCAAGAAGTGGGTAGTAGTGGCATGGATCTGAGAGAGGCAGGGGTAAGGGTTGGGCACTAGCGGGTGGATGGGGACCACAGAGGAGTTGACAAGGTGAAGGTCTTGAACCAGCCTGTAGGACCCGTTAGGTTTCTTAACTGCCAGAATGGGGGGTGTTGAAAGGAGATTGTGTAGGCCTAAGATACCCCTTTCATAATAAATCCTGGATGATGGGTTCTAATCCGAGGAAGGCTGTGGTTGTGAGTAGATATTGTGGTTGACTAATATATCTTGAAGGGTCGTGTAAGACAATATGAATAGGACTTCATTTAGCCATAGAGGGTGTAGTTGTGTCCCAAACCTCAGGGTTAACTGGTTTAGATAGTCGTGGGAGACTGCATGAAGGAGGTGTATTTGCCCCTAGGAACATCATGAGGAAATGAGAGGTAGAATAATGTGGGGTGATATGTGAATGGTGACTTTTAATAGTGAGAGTATGTCATTAAGACATGACGGCCATCTGGGGTTTCTGGGTCGAGTTTTGTGTACTGTTGAAGGGCCTTGGTTAGTCTATCCTGGAAATCTGAAGGTGTTTCCTCCTTCCTTTGAATGACCTCCTGCACCTTTTGAAAGTTAACAGCCTTGCGGGTTGCCTTTTTCAGCCCCGCCAAGAGACAGGATGTAAAAAGGTCACGAAACTGTAAGCCTTCACGGGTCTTGTAATCCCATAGGCGATCCTGCTCTGGGACAGCATGAGGGCCTGTGGGGTGGGTAGGATTGGTCCTATGATTTTCATCAGCATGGGCTTGGGCTAGCTCCCAGACTCATTGCCTTTCCTTGGGGAGAAGTGTATTGGCCAAGAGCATGTAGATGTCATGATGAGTGAGGCTACATACTTGCAGGACCCATTGAAACTCCCGAATGTAAGTGGTGGGGTCAGTGGTGAAAGAGCCTAACTTCCTCTCTAGCTGAGTAATGTCCGACATGGAAAACGGAACGTGGACTCTGATGACACCCTCGGGACCAGCTACCTCACGAAGGGGTGCAATTGTCTTGGGGGTGGGAAGGAGTCCCTTAGACCTGGTAACAGGAGGACTGAAAGAGGAAGGCGGTGAACAGGAAGGAGAGGGAGAGGAAGGGAGTGTCTCTGTGGAGGAGGAGGAGGTGGAGCAGGCAGAACAGGGCGGAGGAAAGAGGGATGAAACGGAAGGCGGAGGATCCATGGAATTAGGCAGAGGAAGAGGAAGGTATAGCGGGAGAGAAGGGGCAGATGGGGCTGGGGGATAAGGTGGGGGTTCATCTGCTTGGTCGAATGAGGAAGAATCTGTGAAGTCAGGAATAGAAGTAGGGGAAGAGAGGGGTTTTCAAGCAAAGAGGACCTGAGAGGGAGGGCAAAAGGAGCAGAGAGCAGGGTGCTGTGTGTGAAGGCTAAAATCTTAAATGCAGGGAATCTCCCTCCACTTTTTCAGATGCTGGCAGTAGTTAAAAAGGTCCCGGAAGAGGTTTGGATCTAAGGAGCCTTCTGGTGGCCAATGATTGCCATTATCCAGTGGATATGTAGGCCAATCATGGGTACAGATTTTGATTAAAAGTTTGGGCTTGATGTCTGGTGTGAGGGAGAGTGTGGCCAGATTTTTTATTAAACATTTGAGAGGTGAGTCTTCAGGTGCAGACTAAGAGGTGCCCATAGTCACAGGGAGAGATGGGAGAGAGAGAGAGAGAGAGAGAGAGAGAGAGAGAGACAGAGAGAGAGAGAGAGAGAGAGAGAGAGAGAGAGAGAGAGAGAATAGGAGTAAGCAAGAAAGACAAAGAGAAAACCCGGGCTGGAACGGCTTCCAGGAAGCTCAGGGCAAACGGGGGCCAGGTGGGCGTCCCCAAAATGACAAGCCATCATGAGGAAATACAGAGGGCACTACCTGGTCATCACCAGTGAAGTGCGATCTGTGAAACCAAAAGGAATTGGAGCCAAGGGCAACCTGACGTCAGGAAAGTTTTCAACTGCAGCAGAAGAAGTCAGTAATGAAAACAAAACTCTGGCTCTGACAGAATGCAATTCCAGGCCGGGAGTTCAGTTTTCGCAGAGCAGAGAGGCAGCTTCAGCCAGACACAGCAACCCCACAGGATACAGCAACTCTAGCTGGCAGCAGCAGTGGCAGTGGAGCAGGAAAATCCATAAAGCCTCTCGTGTAAACTCAGAAGCCTCATGCCCCAAAAAGAAACGAAACACCAGAGGGTCCACTGCAACTAGTAAAGGTCTTAGTGGGAGGAATTCCCTCTCCCCTACCAGGCATCTGGAGTGTGCCTGACGATCACTGTCACAAAACCAGTGGCAGCCTGAAGGGAGTTGGCGAGCCGGGTTCAGGGGAGGATTACTTACATCAGATCAGTGGTGAGTGCAGAAAGCTGGCGTCTGAAAAGAGCGGACTAGGGCAGAGTGTCTCGGCGGAGTGGGGGACGGGGCTCTTGTTGGAAAGAGCTCACCTGTATCCTCTCACGGGGCACCAGAATGAAAGAACTCCCCATGCAAAGGCACTTCACCAGAAAATTCCAATTTTATTGCAAAAAGCTGTGTGCTTATATATAACTAAGGGGGAGATGGAAGGGCTTAGATAAATGGCAGGCAACCCATTTATTGGCAAGTTCTTTCTGATATCACCTCCGGAGCCCAGGAATTTGTTCTCATTGGGGCTAAGGTTCTCCGCCAGCGAGATTTGAAATTGGAGGAGGCGGGAGAGTTCACACGGGCGGGAACTTTTCACGCCACTGCAGGAAAGAGGAAGGTAGGAAGAAAAAGTCCTTAGGCGCCATGTTGGGAATTTTCTCTGGGTTATGGCTGCCGTGTATACTTTTCCCAACAATGAATATACCAGACAGTGCCTTGATTGACTGGTTTTCATAAAAATGGTTTTTAACAGAGATGCCAGAAAGTTGCATCCTGCTGAGTAGTGGGCCTAGAGCAATGGTGGGCAGGTGTGTGATAAAACATCTGTGGGGTGGCCATGTGGATCTGCCATTGGCTTCCAAATGGCTTGTAACTGACATGGTGAAGCCAGCAGACCCTTATATGTAAAGGCATCTTGATATATGGAGAAGTTTCAGGACATTGTTCAGAATCGGGTTGCTATAGTCAAGGAGGCAAGCTATGTGGGATAGAAGTCTTGTTCTTTTATTCTCCTGCAGACCCTGACCCACCACACGTTACAGAACTCCCTCCCGCACTGTGTCCCAGTTGAAAACCTTGCATATCATGAAGCAAATACAAAACTCCCAGTGCAACAGCAAGAAACACCATGAAAATGGAGGATGACCATATGGTTTCACAGTCCACATGGTAGACATTTAGCCCCCAGTGGCCACAGTTTACCTAAAAAGAGAGAATTCAGCACTGCTGACTCATGTTCATTGAAAAAGTAGAAACCATGTCCTCCAGGTCTCATAGATTCAGTCAGAGCTTTGATGGTCTCACTAGAAAGGAAGCTAAAGCTCCTGACAACAACATATGTTTCAAGTGCCCAACCTCACAGGCAGATTCTCAAGAATTCTCTAGGCCAGTAGACCTCCATGTTTGTGGAGTGTTTACCCTGTCCTTTACTTTTGGAAACTCCTCTACCACTTCCAAGGTTTTGAACTCCTGAGCATATTCCATTCCAGATATGTATTCACAAATTTTCTAACTCTTCTCTTCTAATTGTGTCTTACTTAGGGCAAAGGTATTCTCAAGGCATTGTTCTGGATGAGAGTGGGAAGATTTTTGTGTAGCACATATTTACATACACATTGGATTCATTTTCAAATTTTCCATTCGAAATACTGAACCCCTGATACTAACCCATACCGTACTAGACTCTGACTACAAATCCTAATATGATGGAGAAAAATAACCCAAATAGAATAGAAATACAAGCAGTTCACAGGAGGCACGGTGTATATTTGGTTTTGCCTTTTGCATGATATAGGTTAGGAGTTATAAATCTTGTCAATTTTTTGTTGAAATAGTTCTCCATGTGTTTGGAAAGTTAACAAATATGTGAATTTCTGTTTCCCTTTCTCTGTAGGCTATTCAGCACCTGTATTTTCATATGCACATATAGAATCTTACCTGGTATCACACGTACATTCCTGTGAGGTGGCTAACTTGGCAGATACAAAGTGTGAGAAGAGATCACTCCTCCTAAACGCTTTTGGAACTGAAAATTCGAACTGTGAGTGAGCTTTCTAGTTGAACAACATTATACATAAATCCATGTTCAGTAAAATTAATATTTTTGGATCTGTAGATGAAATATATTTCACGATGAATTTTGATTGGCATATATATTGCTACTTTTTAATGTCTTTGTGTTTTGTATATATATATATATATATATATATATATATATATATATATATATATATACTCTCCAGATTTTTTAAAATATGAAATATATGCATCTTATTATTCACTCCCTACATTTATTCATGTTCATGTATGTGGATTTATAGTAAACTTTTCACAAGATTATTCTCAGAAGTATTCATTCACCTGAAATACATATTTTTTTTCCTAGTTCTGAAAACTAACTTCAGTGACTGTTGCATACAAATCCTAATATTTCTCCAGTAACTGATCCAGTTTAACATTAATGCAAGTAGATTCCTATGGGACATGATGTATATTTTGATGTTAGTTTTTATTCAACACTGGTTCATTACTATTTCTTCAATTTATGCACATCATAGTATATATATTTCATCCAGAAGTTAGTAAATTTGTACGCATTTGTTTCGCTTTCAATCACTTCCTGCTTCAGAACACATGTATTCCTCCATGTTTCTTGACTGGTGTTTTCATGAGACTTCTTCCCAAACACATTATTTTTGATTTCCATAATCACTTTTGAAGCAAAACTCACACACTCTTCATGATAAACCATAACCCTAATATTACTATTAGATGTATAACTCGTTGGAATGAATGTATGTATATCAATATAAGATTTCCTGTATTTTTTCAGATATCAATTCGATCCATTATTTAAAGTTGGAACTAGTTATATTATTTATTCACAGTATGGTCTACTCATGAATTATCTCTATATTCATAGACACAGAGTACACCTATTTGTACACCCAATACTAATTTTATGTCTTCAAAATATTGCTGCAAGAAATGGTGGAAGAAATACTCATGTCTCCTGATCTATATATTCATTTTATCAAAGTAATATTTTGGACACAAAAAGCAAAGGTCATACTTATGATTGTACCAATGTAAAAGTCATTCTAGCATTGGAGGAAGAGACAACCAAGAGACTGTCTCATGCAACAGCAAAGGGTTTATTCGGGGTCCAGAATGCTGGGGCTCAGACCTAATTTGAATAGAGCCTAGAGCCCTTAGAACATCTTAAGCAGAGCTTACATACTTAACTTGGAGAGGGAAGGGAAGGAAGTTTATTGGTGGTTCAGGGCGAATGGACGGTTTGTGTGCAACTCAGTGAGGGATTACATTCTGCAGTTTGGCATTTGGGGACAGCACATTCTGGGAACAAGATTACCAAACAATTCTCAAGATTTCAATAGTGTTTTGTTAAGAATACAGAAAAACAGGAAGTGACAAATACCTATTTTATTAATCTTTCATTCCCCACTTCTTCTTCTGGTTACGTTTAATCATAAAAGTGATCATTGAGGGGTGTCACATTTTATGTCTGCTAGTGGGGTATATTGTTGTCTGATCACCAAAATTTAACTTGTCCAATTTGAGCTTGAAGAAATGAAACTACACGGTGGAGCAAACAGGGTCTAGAGTTAGCAATAATATGATGATTATTAATGGACCGGCCAAAGCTGATAAAAGCGTAGTTTACCAGGGGGACTGTATGAACGAAGACTGTAACCACCCTTTTGGGGCCTCTCTCTCTCGTTGATGTGCTTTAAGGTGTCTTCTCAATTTACTCATAGATAATTTTACAACCAGTATGATCGGAATAAAAACAACATTCTTCCCTCAATACAGCACAATGGCCCCCTTTTCTCATGAAGAGGAGGTCCAACCCTCGCCTTTTCTGTAAAACAACTTCAGAGAGAGATTTTAAAGATTCCTGTAAGGCTGTGATGGAGGTTTAATATCTTAAAGCTTTGTTCTACTGCTGCTTCTAATTGGGTCATTTGTTGTGTTCCATGGACTACGGCAGTGGTTCCTGTGCCCAGCCCTGCAGCAACTTCTATTCCTAATAGGATGGCTAAAGTGAGGAATACAGATTCCCGGCAGAACCGGGTTGTATGCCCCCCGCTATTTGATCTTAATGAACCTGCATCATGATAGAGCACTCTGGGAAACATCTGCACCATTACATAATTAATTGCACCAGTTGACAATTTTATGAAAACATAAACAATGTTTAAGTATATAGAATAATACTCTTGTTGGTATGGACAGGGCAAGGCACCTAAGATAGCACCGAAAACAGAGAAACAGTCCTATTTGGTTGCAACCGGATATAGAGGGCATTGCTTCTGTTGTAATCAATTAATCCCTTGAACCCCAAGTTTAGGTAGTTTTAGAATTTTGTCCCCAATATGTAATGGAAGTGGCTCAGAAGTTCACAGTCTGCAGAAGTCCACAAAAAGCAGTTTTTGTTTCTTTTTTTTTTTTCCTCTGTTCTGGGCAAGTTAACTTTTTAAGGACACCTAGGAGAGGGAGAGCTTTTTTCTTCTCTTTTTTGTTTTCTCCCTGCCAGCTGTTACCATGGGGTCCAGTTGGTAACTTCTTTATCTTACAAATGTAGCCATCCCTGTGAAGCCCCAGCTCAAGGCCAGAGGCCTTATTCACATATTTTGTGAAAAATTAGTAAGGGGCTGTCTAGCTTAGGAGTGCTGATTTTTCCAGCCAGTTGCCAAGTAGAACAGGCAACATGAAAAGAGGAAGTTTGTCTACATTGAACTCTTTTATAGGGACTCTTTTGCTGAAAGTCCTAAAGTCAGCCTTGGTGAAGAATTTTGGAGAAGGTCAGTTAAGACTTTTTTGTGGGCCTTTTACAGAGGGGAAAGATGGGGAAGGCGGGGGGGAGAGCAGCTACATGGATCTGTGTATGAGAAAGGAGAGATGTAAAAGAATAATGAGAAAGGGGTTTGGGATTTTCCTAGCAACAAAATCGTGAGCAGTAGAACAGGTAGAGCAGAGGGGAAGATGGGAGTGAGTATCCCAAAAAGTCTCTGAGGGACTTTAAATTCTTAGTAACCTCTTTTCAGTGATGACAAAGCAACTTTAAAAGCCATTTTTATTACATCTTGGATAGGGTTCTGAGGGCTCTCCTCAGCTGGTTTGAGCTTTGGTATAGCTGGTAAGAGGACCTGGTGGGACCCGGTGCGGGCACTGACAGAAGAAGTGAGGAGTGAGTTGGTGGAGGGGTGCCTCACTACCTGCTACCTCAGCAAGGGGGCAATTGTCTGAGAACCGAGGTTTGGGTTTTGATCTAGAAATTGGAGGGGAGAAATCAGGTTGCTGAGGTGGGAGTGACAGGAGAGATTCTGGAGCAGAAGGCAGAGGGTGAGGATCTATTGGAGAAGCATAGTTCAGGATGTGAGAGAAGGAGGGAATTGGCCTGCCCATAGGGGAATCTCCTTTCACCCTTTTGAGGACTTGCAGAAGTTAAAAAGGTCACACAGAATTTGAGGATCTAGAGACCCATCTGGGGGCCATCAGTTTTGATTGTCTAATTGGTAATATGGTCAATGCTGTGTACTGAATTTGATGAGGAGTTTGGATTCCACCAGGCAGCCCCTGTATGCTCACATCCCCATGACTTACAGAAGAAGTCGGCTTTTGCCCCACACAGCCATGGCTGTTTGTGGTTTTGATAGTCCGCCGGGAAAACATAGTAATCTAGGCTAGCCAACCTGCATCTGGCTCGTGTGTCCCTACATCCATAATGTTTGTTTCCATTATCTATGGTACAGAAGGCATTTAACGGAATTTTAGTGGGATCCTCTTCTTCAGGGATATCCCAATAGGAACGACCTATAACCAGCTGACAAATATCTGGGTGGAGAGATGGCCACCAGGTCCCTAAGGGGGCTGTATGCGAGATAGATCATACTTCTTGTCTAGTAGGATTTGTGATTAGCCATCGCTGCTGTACGGGCTGATGAGCATTAGGACTACTTGTGGCCAAGGGGAGAATCTATAGCCTTATCCACCTGGTGAATACACCATTTGAAAGGGTTACCACTCTTTTCCAGTATCCAGCCAGAGTCTGGAGAGGGCGCAGGCTTGAGATGAGAGGCATGGATCCAGCAAGTGATTCCGTCTACATATACCACTGTAGGTGTTATAAGTAGCACCTGGTATGGTCCTTTTCAGCCGGGTTCCAGGGATGACACCTGATGTCGTCTTATGTAGACGAAGTCTCTTACTTGATATCCATGTGGAGTCCCCTCGTCCCCAGGGTGGTAGGCAGTGGCCAGCTGTTTCCACAGGTATCGCTGAGTTCTTTCAAGAGCTTTTAGTCTGTCAAGCAAGTATTTCTTGCATGAAACAGTGCATAAGGCAGGAACATACTCTAATCTTTTATGCCGGTCTCTAAGCTTAATTTCGTTTAGGTCTCTTTAATGGTTCTATTTTTTTTTTCCTGTCCTGAGCTCTGGGGTCTATATGCACAATGTAACTTCCAATTAATCCCCAGGGTCCTGGCTAAGCTCTGACTCCCCTGGGCCATGAACACCGTTCAATTAACAGACCCTATTACCTTAGGCAGGCCGTGTCTTAGAAAAATATCTTTCAGGATGTACTTGACCACCGTTTCAGTGGTTGTTTTTTTTTTTTTTCTTTTTTTTTGTGAGAAAGGATTCAATCCATCCTGAAATTGTATTTACAAAGACTAAGAGATATTTAAGTCCATACCTTGCTGGCTTAATTTCAGTGAAGTCCACTTTTCAGAATTGTCCTGGTCTGGTTCCTCGTAGGTGCTTTCATGCAGGAAGCTTGGAAGTGTAAGCATTAACCAATTGACAGAACCGACAGGCTTTTGTGAGTTATTTCCTTTCACTGTGAGTGAGTTAGTCGAAATCTCTGTTCCTGATCCTTCAGGAATGCCTGCAGTTTCTTTGAACCAAGGTGAGTAAGTTGATGTACATTTTTAATGTAGTGTAGGGCTTTCTGAAATTGCAGGCTGGGCTCAGTGAAGTTGAGGAGTTCAGTGTCAGTGTTTTAAATGTTATAAAAAGCTTGCTGATGCTAAAGGGTCCATTGGAATTGGGCATCCTCATTTAACAGAGGGTATAAAGGAGCCGCAAAGAACACAAACCCAGGTATCCATAACCTGCAAAAGCCAGCAGTCCCAAGAAACTCTCTGTGTTGTCCCCTGTTAGATGGCAGTGGTATCTGCACAACAGTTTGTTTTCTGGGCTCAGTGAGCCATCATTTACCGCCCCTAATGGAATACCCCAGGAAGATTACTTCTTGCTGGCAAATTTGGGCCTTTTTGGCCGAAGCTCTATACCCGAGTTCAGCAATTTCAGATAATTGTGCTGGGGTCCCAGACTCACAGTTTTACTTGGTGTTGGCAGCCAGTAGCAGGACATCCACATATTGAAGCAGTGTGACTTTGGGGTGCGTAGTTCTGAAGTTGTTGAGATTTCTGTGGAGGGCTGAATCAAAGAGAGTGGGGGAATTTTTGAACCCCTGTGGGTGTTTAGTCCAAGTTAGTTGACCAGACGTTCCAGTTTCTGGGTCTACCCAGTCGAAAGCAAACAGAAACTGACTATCTTTATGCAGAGTCAAGCAAAAGAAAGCATCTTTTAATTCCAGAAGAGTATACCATTTTCACTCGGCTACAGCAAACGGTTTATTGGGGGTCCAGCATGCTGGGGCTAAGAGCTCACATGAAAAGAGTAGAGAGCCCTGAGAACAGCTTAAAGAGAGCTTATATACTTTTCTTGGAGAGGGCATGGAAGGAAATTTTTGATGGGTCAGGGCGAGTGGGTGGTTTGCATGCAACCAGGTGAGGGAGTACATTCTGCAGTTTGGCAGTTGGGGACAGCACATTCTGGGAACAAAATTAGCAAACAGTTCTCAAGATTTCAACAGTGTTTTGTTAAGCATACAGAAAAACAGGAAGTGACAAGTACCTATTGTATTAACCTTTCACCAAAGCAAAATGCAAAGTGAGCATGGAATACTAAAATCAACCATGTCCAGATTGCCTAATGCTCTGAAATTTCAATCCTATTCGTGTCTACATATTTGTTTCTTCCTAAGATTATACATTCAACTTCAACCATGTTGAAAATGTCTAATCCTATCACTCACCTTATACTTTGCCTGATTTTCTAATGTCTCTATTGATATCTTTTTCCTACATATTTTCTCCAGTTCATCATTGTGAATGACTTTTCACATGTGCTAATATTTACATTCACTCTCTAAACGAAACAATATTGCTAATGAACTTTTGGTCCGATTCCTATACTCACCCTTTTTACTAAACCTACCGACTATCTTTCTAATCCTACGGACTATTCATTTTTGACTGGATGTTCTCTTCTACATTCAATCATCCAAGGTACAAGGTCCTATGCCATTGCATATCGATTTATCTGAGACATCTGTGCAGAACATAATTCAAAGCTAAGTATCCCACTAAAGGGCCCAATGCCCTTCAGGGCTTCAAATCGTACCTAGATTTTCTGGTTTCATACTTATATTTCACCGATATATTCTTGTGAATATTGCAGGTTCCCAATACCATTATTCATTCCGCAGAATGATGCCTAACCCAAATAGAATATGTTATTAACCCTAACCATACACTGTTCTCTCAATCTAACTTTACAGAAGAGCATAGACAGAGTTGGTCTTACAATACAGGCATGTAGGTGATCTTCCAATTGCTGAGAACCTCAAAGGTTGATGCAGAAATGATCCCAGGAGAAGATGTAGGAAGATATAAAGGACCTGAGAGAGCAAAAGTCATCTTCCATTGCAAACAACCTGGTCAGGATGAAACGATGTGTCTGAATCAGCCTCTCTCTTCTTAATATAAAGAAGATGGACCAAACCAGCCCTGTGTGGAGAGCTTCTCCTCGGTCCCTATGGTTTATTTACCATTCTAACTTGTGAAAGTGCCACAGGAAGTAGGGGCAGCCACTATCTGAAGGAACCCTTGGAAGCCACTGTTAGGACAAAGTGGTTGCCAAGGCAGTGACCTCACTCCGTTCCTGAAGGAATTGACCTAAGTCACATCTTTGGTGATGGAACTCCCTGAACTTGTTATCCAGGAAGCCAGGCACACAGACCCAGTCCCAGTCCCAGTCCCAGTTGGCTCACTTGTTTGGATTTACCAAGGACAGAGTCTGTCTTTCTTGATACCTAATGATTTGAGGATGGCCAAATGCAAGTAGAGCTCTGAAGACGGGCCTTTCCGGAGAAAGCAGGTAGTGGTCAGCCCAGGCTCCTGACAACTTCACAGAGTTGGACAAGGAGACCGGATCTGAGACAGGACAGGCCATTTCGGGGGAACATAGTATGGTCCACCAGTCAGAGGACACTCTGGAAAGTCACAGACTCACTTGGGGGAAGGAGGGGCCTTTGTGAATGTGGGTGTGAGTTTGTGGATTTGTCTCATGTTCTCAGAATAGGTAGGAAAGTCAGTATGTTTGGTTAGGAGTGGACTGTTTCTAGAAAGTCGTTTGACAAGGTGAGTGTTTCTATGTCTGTGTATCTCACTGTGTCCGTGGTTGAAAAATTAGAAATAAGAATTCATCAATGGATGTGTCCTGTCTAGTAGAAAGCTTCCCAGCATTCATCCTGCCCATTTTAGGAATGGATTGCAGGTTTCATTATTGATGGGCAACACCTACTATCTTCCCAAGATCCTGTTTTCTTCCTGAATTCTGGCCACTCTCCAGAATAGGCTCATGGTTTTGTGTCCAAGATATGTACGACCTCCAAGCTCTGTGACATGGCCATGTACTGGATAGCTGAAGGAAATGCGAGCATCTCAGAAAACTCAGATATCAGTGTGACCAGGAAAGTCTCAGTGGAGAAACCCTGCTTTGGGCCTTTTGCTAACCTATTTGCCTGTTGCCATGAATATCAGGAAGGTCTTTGCCTCAGGCCAGCCCTTTGTGAATCCTGAAGAAAACTGTTTTCAAATGGTAATGAATGGGCATCACCTGTGGCTCTTTGCTTAAATGCTTTGTAAAGGGATGTGTCTGAATCTGCCTCTTTGCCCTGTGTGAGGTAGTGGCTTAGATTCTCAGCACCAGTTGGATCTAAAGAAAAATCCAATGTGTGCATCCAAAACCAAAATGCAAAAAAGATCAGTCATGGTGTATGAAGTCTCTCTCCTTCCTCTTTTAGGTTCCTGACCTCCATCAAGTGAGAATAGGGATCCTTTGGGACAAATGAGTTCTTTCAAGCCCTGCAGAGATGATTGGGTTTTCTCATGACTCCAAATCACATGAAGAAACTATACCTGACAGTCAGTAGGCCTCAAATTGGAGAAGCAGAGCAGTATTAACGGCAGACCTATGTGATCAATCCTGGTTCACAGAAAGGGTGTCCAGGCTACCCTGTGGTTAGGCAAATGAAGGGAAAGAGACCTTATTTTGGAAACTCTCTTAGGCTGTGACATTCATGGAAACATCCAGCCAGAGGTTATGATGAATGTATATATGGAAGAAGATGAGGGCCTTGGGGGAGTGTTTTGGTTTTAATTGTGGTCATTTGTGTGGAGTTTGGAAGAGATGACTGGGTCCACCTGGGCTTGAACTCTGATGTGATTCCCCTCAGAGACTGAGTTCTGTAACTGACCTCAGAGAAGTAATTGCTTTGGAATGGGATATGTCTTAATCAGCCTCTTGGCCCTGTGTGAGGCTGTGGCTTTGATTACCAGCACCGTAAGGATCTAAAAAAAGATCCCATGTCTGCTTCCAAAACCAAAATGACCAAAATTGCAGTCATTGTTGATGAAGTCTCTCGCCTTCCTTTGTAAGGATCTGAAAGAATAAAAGAAATTGAAATTGAAACGTAAAGAACCAGGTTCTGTAAAGTATCCAGGCTGCACTCAGAGCCTGAAATTCCTGTGGCAGTTAAGACAATTCCTGGAACTGCCCTTTAGATGTGTGTTGAAATCTACCCTGACCACCTAGTTACTTAACAACCTCTTCTCAAAAACCGTGCAGCTCAGCACATATACATCTCAGGGCTTCAACCAATTATTTTAAATGTATACCCCTTCTCAGGGCTAACCAATAACACCCTGCCTGAACTATTCCCACCAATGAATGTGCAAATCATGTTTTAGAGTTGTTATTTGATTTTCCCACGGTATACGGTGATTTGCTAAAGGAAGCTATGATGTATGTTAAGTCCCTGCCCTCTCTAAAGAATGTATATAAAATCTGCTCATGTTGTTCTCGGGGCTCTTTGTTCCTTGCTCCTCTGAAGTGAGCTCTGAGCCCCAGCATGCTGGACCCCCAATAAACCCTTTGCTGTTTCATGAGAAATTCTCTTGGTGGTCTTTTCCTCCGACGTTCGGCCCACCTTTTCATCTGGAGGCCCTAGCTGAGAAATCCAGCAGTGACGAAAAAAAGACCCCAACGGACTCCTTTCAGAGTAAGTAAGGTGCCTCTTTCTGGTTTCAGGTTTCAGGTTAGGGCTTTGCAAAATGGCTGTCGGTGAAGAACATTAGCTCTCTGCGACGGTGGCTGACAGATGTGTCACAGAGCCACAGGCCACGTCCCTGGGGGACACTCCAGAGGACTCGGGCAATAGAGGATTAGTAGTTTCCTCAACTCGGTTATTTTTTGCTTCACCATTCGGTTTTCCAGCCCATCAGGTTTTGCTGGCAACTCAGTTTTGTTCATTGTCAGGAACTCATGTTGAGTTTACTGTCTGTCTTTATTGTCTAACCCATCATGTTTTGCCAGTTACTCAGTTCTAATCTTTGTCTTGGACTCATGTTAAAGGTTTACTGTTTGTCTTTGTCTGTGTCATGTTTGTGTATTCACTGTCCCTGTTTGAGTAACTCCCATTATGGGACATTATGGGACAAAGCACTTCCATGCCTCTGTCCCTTAACCTTGATCATTGGACTGATGTCCGCTCAAGTACCAAGAATCTTTCTTTTTCAGTAAAATGCCGGACCTGGCAGACTCTCTGTGCTTCAGCATGGCCCATCCTAGGAGTCGGATGGCCCCCAGAAGAATCCTTCCACTTCCCTCTAATCCGAAAAGTCAGAGATATTGTCTTTCACCGGGGCCACGTGGCCACCCAGATCAACAGCCATATACACCTTGCCCCACGATCCTATCATTCCAACATTCTGCTCCTCCCCCTCTTCCCTCCATTCTGAGTCACAAGTCACTCCTCTCTCTCCTTATCCTCTACCCTCGCTCCCCAACCCACAACATGTTCCAGATGATCCTCCCGCCGCTGACTCAGCCTCTCCGCCGCTAGAGGCAATTGGGCCAGACCCAAGCCCTCCAGGGGACTTCCCCGCAGCAGCAGCAGCCCCTGCTCCCCTGAAGGAAGCTGGGCCACCTAAAAAAACCCGCAGGAGATGGATAATAGAAAACTCGGAAGCCCCTGTGATGCTCCCTCTCCATCCCTACGGGCCCATGAACCGACCCAACTGGGACCCCCAACACCTTTAAATGTAGGTAGCATCTGTCCACTTATCGCCGTTCTCTAATAGTGGGTCTCTGAGCGGCCGCCAGAGTGCCGACTAATTTGTCCAAGGTAAGAGAGATTATCCAAGGGCCTAATGAGTCTCCTTCTATGTTTCTGGAGAGAATTATGGAAGCCTATAGGAAATATACTCCTTTTGATCCTCAGGCAGAAGACCAAAAGGCATCTGTTGCAATGGCCTTTATCGAGCAGACTGCCCTAGATATTAAGAGAAAGTTACAACGTCTAGATGGATTATAAGATATGACCTTAAGAGATTTAGTCAGAGAAGCTGAGAAAGCATATTATAAGAGAGAAACTGAGGAGGAAAGAGAATAGAGGAGAGAGAGAAGGAAAGGGAACAAAAGAAGGAGGAAAGAAGCAAATGGCAGAGTAAAGCATTGCCTAAGGTTCGGGTCACAGCAGCAAATAGGCCAGAAGTTAAAAAGCAGGGATACATAAAGGGTTACCTGGGCCCACGCCAAAGGCTGCCCCTGGCCTCAAATCAATGTGCCCACTGTAATAAAAAAGAACACTGGGCCAAAGAGTGCCCCCAAAAGAAGCAGCCACGCCAGCCCGCCGTGCTGACTCTAGAAGAGGACTAGAAAATTCAGGGCTCAGATCCCCTTCCCCAGCTCATAGTAACATTTGAAGTTGAGGGGAACACAGTGAACTTTGAAGTGATTACAGGAGCAGTATACTCAGCCCTTAAGACTTCACTGGCCCCCCTATCAATTAAATGGTCCCTAGTTCAAGGGGCTAATGGCAGTAGATATCGGGCTTGGACAACTAAGATGAACATGGACCTCGGAAAGGGAAAAGTCCACCACTGTTTCCTAGTAATTCCAGAATGCCCGGCCCCATTGATGGGCAGGAATCTGCTTACCAAACTCCGGACTAGAATAACCTTTAAACCTAATGGTCCCCAAGTGGAGGTTCTATAGCGTTCAGTATAAACTCCCATAGTCACATCTTTGACTATGTCCGTAGAAGATGAACATCAACTCTTTGCGCCCCATAGGACTAATCAAACAGGCAAACTACCCCATAAATGGATAAAAGATTATCCTAATGCCTGGGCAGAAACTGCTGGGTTAGGTCTAGCCATCAACAACCTCCAATAGTAGTAGAATTAAAAGCCTCTTCGTCTCCAATTAGTGTTAAACAATATCCTCTAAGCAAAGAAGCTAAGGATGGGATAAGGCCCCATATTCATAAATACCTGGCTCTTGGGGTCCTAAGGCCCTGTCAATCAGCCTGGAACACCCCCCGGTACCAGTAAGAAAGCCAGGAACTGGGGACTACCGTCCTGTTCAAGACCTAAGAAAGATCAACAACAGAGTGCAGGACATTCACCCCACAGTACCCAATCCATATAATTTGCTTAGCACTCTGAATCCGTAGCGGAAATGGTACACTGTGCTGGACTTAAAAGATGCTTACTTCTGCTCACCTCTACATAAGTACTGTCAGTTGCTGTTAGCTTTAGAGTGGATAGACCCAGAACCTGGAACATCTGGCCAACTAACCTGGACTAGACTCCCACAGGGGTTCAAAAAATACCCCACTCTCTTTGATGAAGCCCTCCACAGAGACATCAATGACTTCAAAACTGCACACCCCGAAGTCACCCTACTCCAATAGTGGATGATCTTCTACTCGCAGCCGACACCAAGGAGACCTATGAGTCTGGGACCCAAGCACTATTATTCGAGCTTGCTCGGCTTGGATATAAGGCTTCTGCCAAAAGGCCCAAATTTGTCAGCAAGAAGTAATCTTCCTGGGTTATTCTCTCAGGGGTGGCAAACGATGGCTCCCTGAGCCCAGAAAAAAAACTGTTGTGCAGATACTGCCCCAATCTAATAAGAGAAAACTCAGAGAGTTTCTTGGGACTGCCAGCTTTTGCAGGTTATGGACTCCTGGGTTAACATCTTTGGCTGCCTTTTTATACCCGCTGATAAAGGGGGATGCCCACTTCCAATGGACCCCTGAGCACCAACAAGCTTTTGATAATGTCAAAAAAAGATGCTGCTATCTGCTCCGGCCTTAGCACTCCCAGATGTAGAAAACCCTTCTCTCTCTACATCGAGGAAAAGAAAGGAATAGCACGGGGAGTGCTCACTCAGTCTTTTGGACCTTGGAAAAAGCCGGTAGCGTATTTATCCAAAAAACTGGACCCAGTGGCTAGCGGGTGGCCCCATTGCTTAAGTGCTATAGCAGCGGCAGCAAAAGATGCTCATTAATTAACGTTGGGAGAGAAGCTAACCATTATATCCCCCCATGCCCTGGAGAGCATGATCTCTTAGCCTCCAGAGAGGTGGCTATCAAACTCCAGAATAAACCACTACCAGAGCCTCTTGCTTGACAAAGACAGAATAACGCTGGGACCCCCTGCTCCACTCAACCCAGCTACACTGCTGCCAGAAGAATCATCAGGACCCGTCACTCATGAGTGTCAACACATACTGGCAAGGAAACCAGTATACAACAAGACTTGAAGGATCAGCCACTGCCTCGCCCTGAAGTCGTATGGTTTACGGATGGCAGCAGCTTCCTCCAAGATGGTAAGCAGCGGGCTGGAGCAGCAGCAGTTAGCAAAACTAATTTCATCTGATACTCTGGTCTCCCAGAAGGGACATCAGTCCAAAAAGCAGAACTGATTGCCCTTATGAAAGCATTGGAACTAGCAACAGGCAAAAGGGCCACCATATAAACTGTTAGCCACTATGCATTTGCCACTGTTCATATGCACGGGACTATTTACCAACAATGGGGGCTATTAACCTCTGCCGGGAAAGAAATAAAGAATAAAGATGAGATCCTCCACCTTCGCTCAGCAGTGCAGGGCCATAAGGAACTAGCTATAGTGCACTGTCCAGGGCACCAGAAGAGAAACAATCCCGTGGCAGTTGGAAACAGAAGGGCAGATGAGGAAGCTTAATTGGCAGCCCTAAACGGAGTGACTCTGTTAACTTTTTTCACACCGGGGGGAACAAAAATCAGGAGACTTGGCCGCCCTGGAACATTCAGGCAACTTATCATCTGAGGAGACAGATAGAGAACTCTGGGACCCTACAGAGCCAAGTTTACAATTTCAAAAAGCCCACCTTTATGTCAAAGATGTACACCAGCTCAACCACTTAGGCTCAAAGAAGTTATAAGCACTCTTAAAGGACCGAATAAAGGACTTATTATTGACTGACTCACAGAGGAAAAAAATAGCTGAGCTGGTGACTAGAGCTTTTCAAGTCTTCCAATTAGTTAATACTTTCCCATCCAAGAGTCCTGCAGGGATGCGCATACGAGGAACCAGACCAGGACAATTCTGGGAAGTGGACTTTACTCAAATTAAGCCAGCAAGGTATGGACTTAAATATCTCCTAGTCTTTGTAGATACTTTTTCAGGATGGGTCAAAGCCTTCCCCATGAAGAAAGAAACAGCTCAGATGGTGGTCAAAAAGATCCTAGAAGACAGTTTTCCAAGGTTCGGCCTGCCTAAGGTAATAGGGTTTGATAACGGACCGGCATCCATGGCCAAGGTAAGTCAGGGATTTTCCAGGACCCTGGGGATTAATTGGAAGTTATATTGTGCTTATAGACCCCAGAGCTCAGGACATATAGAAACGATGAATAGAACCATCAAAGAGACTTAACGAAATTAATCTTGGAGACCGGCATAAAAAATTGGACTATGCTCCTCCCTCATGCACTTTTTCGTGCAAGAAATACCCCTCCGCCTCTTTGTGTAACCTCACCCCTTATGAAATTCTCTACGGTGCCCCTCCTCCATTAAGGGACCTAACCCCAACTCTGAGATTAATGATTCCTTCAACACCCCCTTGCTAGACAGACTTAAAGCCCTTGAACAAACCCAGCACCCAGCGATACCTGTGAAAACAGTTGGCCACTGCTTATCATCCTGGAGACGAGGGAACTCCACATTGATATCAAGTGGGAGACTTCGTCTACATGAGACAGTGTCAGGTGTCATCCCTGGAACCCTGCTGGAAAGGACCATACCAGGTGCTGCTTATAACACCTACAGTGGTGAAAGTGGATGGGATCACTTCCTGGATCCATACCTCCCATCTCAATCCTGCACCCTCTCCAGACTCTGGCTGGAAACTGGAACAGACTGGTAACCCTCTCAAGTTGCATGTCCGTGGTGTGGGTAGGGCTATGGATTCTTCCCCTGACCACCAGCAGTCCTAATCCCCATCAGCCTGTTCAGCAACAATGGCAAGTTTTATAAATCCTACTGGGCAAGTAGTGTGGTCTATTTCACATACAGCCCCCTTATGGACTTGGTGGCCATCTCTCCACCCGGATATTTGTCAGCTTGCCATAGGCCTCTCTGACTGGGATCTCCCTGACATAGTGGACCCCACACAGATGCCACTCAAACCCAAACCAGGGCAACATAGACCAACTTACCCCATGAATTATTGATGTCATCTCCCCCAGCTCAGGTGTAAACTAGCCAGTCTTGTGTATTAAGTGTGCCCAGCTGATTTCTGAAGTCACAAACAGGCCCAAACCTGTGGAGGACCCAGTGACTTTTATTGTAGATCTTGGGGTTGTGAACACACGGGACCTACATTGTGAAACGCAAACTCCCCAGACAGTATGATTTGGGTAGGATGAAATGACATCTGGATTGATCCCAATAAATGTGCCGCTATCCAAGTGGTGTCAAAAACTTGCTGTGGAAAAAATAGTCTATGTTACCCCCTCAATATAACTTTCACTTCCAAAGGAAGGGGCTACCTCAGAACAACATGGCCTATGGGAAATACTTGGGGAATGCGATTCTATATTAATGGCCCTGGTTATGACTTTGGTCTCTGGATCACCATCCGGCTTAAAAAGGAAGAAAATCCCACAGCAATAGGGCCCAATCCCCTCAAGTCAGGAATTAAGCCTCCTCAACCTCCCATGCCTAGATCTACCAAAACCCCTCTACCATCTCATACTTCGCAGTTTCCATCTTTGCCTACTTCCCCAGTCCAGAGTACAGCTGACTCCTCCCCCTGGGAACTAATTAAAGGAACCTTTATGGTACTGAACTCCACACAGTCAGAACTCCTTGCATTTCAGCCCAGGTATTTGACAGCTCTGTACATTATTGTATAATGGTGCAGATACTCCCCAGGGTGCTCTATCATGATGCAGAATCCTTTGAAGGTCTACTAGGGGGACAACCAACCCGATTTTGCCGGGAGCCAGTGTCTCTTACTCTAGCCATCCTATTGGGGCTAGGAGCTGCTGCAGGAGTGGGTACAGGAACAGCTGATATGATCCATGGGTCACCGCAAATGGCCTGATTAGAAACAGCAATAAATCAAGACTTGAAGACGTTAGAGACCTCCATCACACTTTTGCAGGAATCCTTAACCTCTCTCTCTAAAGTTGTTTTACAGAACAGTCGAGGATTAGACCTCCATTTCATGAGGGAGGGGGGCCTCTGTGCTGTACTGAGAGAAAAATGCTGTTTTTATGCTGACCATACTGGAGTTGTAAAATAATCCATGAGTAAATTGAGAAAATTCCTTGTAGAGCACCAGAGAGAAAGGGAGATTCAACAAGTGTGGTTTGAGTCATGATATACCCAGTCCCCCTGGTTAACTACACTCCTATCAGCCTTAGCTGGACCCCTGATCATGCTTATGGTGTTGATAACTGTGGGACCTCGTTTGCTTAACTACATAGTTTTCTTTCTCCAGGCTCAGATTGGGCAGGTAAAACTCATGGTAATCAGACAGAAATACACTTCACTGGCAGAAATAGAATGTGAGACCCCACAATAATTATGATTCATTACTTTTAAGATTAAAAGTAGGCAGAAAAAGGAGTGAGAAATGAAAGAATTAATGAAATTGAAATTGAAACGTAAAGAAACAGGTTTTGTAAAGTTTACAAGCTGTGCTCAGAACCTGAAATTCCTGTGTCAGTGAAGACAATTCCTGGAACTGCCCGTTAGATGTGTTGAAATCTTCCCTGACCACCTAGTTACTTAACAACCCCTTCCCAGAAACCGTGCATGTCAGCACGTATACATCTCAGGGCTTCAACCAATCAGTTTAAATGTATACCCCTTCTCAGGGCTGACCAATCACCCCCTGCCCGAACTGTTCCCGCACATGAATGTGCTAATCATGTTTTACAGTTGTTATTTGATTTTCCCAAAGTATATGATTGTCGCGACCCCTTGCCCGCAAGGAAGACGCAACTCAGAAATCTTCTTTCAGCAGTTTATTCAGGCCTTGATTAAAGTATCTTCTAGTGACCCCCCTCCTACCGAGCGCCCAAGCACAGTCTAATAAAGCCTCCCACGTACCAATCTTAAGCCGCCACGTGGATCTTTCTCATAGGGTAGCAAGGGATAGCGTGCCAACTCTCCATAAAAGGAGTTGCTTACTACAGGCCACAGTGGAAGCCAGCGCCATCTTCTAATGGCGGCCACAATCTACAACCATGGCTTACCACAGTTCCCCTTCTATTTTATAAAACAATGCAGGCGAAAGTAGAGGTCCTATCCCACTGTGCAGAAGCGGCTGCAATGTATGGTTCAGTCCTAAGGAGGCGCCTTCCCCAGACCTGACCCCATATCAGCCGACGCCTTTTTTCGTAGGGCGGGGGCGTGGACGTCAAACCCGCATGCAATAGGACATGCTTTCCTTGAGGTCCATTGAGGGATCACTCAAGTGCAGTGCTTTGCCTCGCATCCTGCATCTTGACGACGGCGAGAAGTAGGGCAACACAGGTAGCCTGGTAACAATAACAAATTTTTAGTTGGCAACACAATCCCTAAGCCCCAGAGGAAAGTAAAGAGTCTGTAGCCGAGAAGAAAGACCAGTCCTAAAACCCATCTGCGTGCAATGGTAACAAGACCTGCAGAGTGCAAGGGCTATTCAGTACTGGGGGAGAATAAGAAAGAGGACATGCCAATCCCAGTGCACTGTGAAATTAACTTGGGGTGCAATGGCCATGCCCAGAAAATCACTGTTTAAGATGCGCAAGCCAGATTTGCGGAGACATGCCATTTTCCAAGGCCGCAAGAGCCTATACAATCATAGCCTTCTCCTGTGTATGGCGAGTTTTAAGGCGACAGAGAAGCCACAAACAAAGTATAATACCGAAGCAACACATTGCCCCCAAAATGCCCACTCCCACCCACTCCTTAAAGAAGGAAAAGGCAGAAGATAGCCAACTGGTGAATTGACCCAAAGTCACTGGTTCGACACAGGTACTATTCAAAACAGCAATTTGAGTTAGTTGAGATTGGAGTAAGTTTTCTGCTTCAATGGACCAGGTTCCGGATAAATATTTCCCGATGATGTGGGAGGCATTCCTGGAATCATTAAATCTGACAGAGGTTATACATAAATGTGCACGTTGATCAACACAACCTAAATATACTAGATCAGACAATTTCTCAACTTGATCTTGAAGCAGATTTATCCTTTGATTAGCAGCCAGAATCCCAGATAAAATGTGTTGATTAATTCTACTTTGAGATTTACGTATGGTGGATGTTTGTTGAATAACCTCATTAAGAGTGGCAGCAGTTTGTACTTGGCTGGCCATGGCTACTCCAGCTGTAACTGCTGCAGCAGCAGATACCGCCACAGCTGTCACTATAACTGCCATAATACCAAAATCTTTACGGGCTCTAATCAGTTCAACAATAGGAAAAGATTCCGGATCCACAGTAACTGGGATCGGGACAAAGGTTGGAATTTTCATAATCACTGCCACAGTCCAAAAGCCATTCCAACACTCAGTTAAATAACAGGTAACATTAGAACAATTAAGCATCCCCTGTGATGTATCATTAGCCAAAAGAAACAGGAACGGAGATTGGAGACAGACTGCTGCAGAGGAAAACGTAGCATTACTTAATTGTGAGTTATGTGAAATATTTCCAAGTCTCCTACCTCGATCCGAGTCTTGGATACTACCAGAAACATTAAACAACCAGCTTTTGACTCCTCGTAATTGAGCCAAAGTGGAGATATCAGCTGTGGCTCCCTTTTCATTGGAAATTAACCATTGAAACCAAGACCAACCTGTTCCTATAGAGGAATTACAGTTGGAAGAATTATATAAGTATCTTTTATGAGAGGGGGAAAAAGAGAAACCCTTAGAGACCTGATGTTTCTCCCAAGAGTGATCTTGACAAGGCGTGAATGTTCGGGGGGGTATCCTGTTTGTTGATTAGCAAACTTGCCTTGTCCCAAAAGCATATCCTTATCCTAGGCAGGGCGTCTCGCTGCATGATTTTGAGCAGCTTGCTCTACTGCACCCTCTAGCATAAATGCTCTCCAATCCAAAATTTCCCTGGGGAGACACAAGCGCAGACTAGATTAGCCCAATCTGAAGGAGTCATACAAAATCTAGCAAGTCCCTCCACCTGAGTAAGGGTGAAAGCGGCATCCACGCCATAAGTGCGGACAGATTCCGCCAAGGTTTTAATTATCTTAAAGTCTAAAGGCTCATGATATCTTCCCCTGTTATTGTCCTGAAATACAGGGTATGCAAGTCCCATATCTGTATTAACTGTCCTGCAAACTTGCGCATGATAAGATCTCCCGGAATTTTGGCTCCCCCCCACATACGGGGGTGGGGCAACCGGCACCATATCTTTTTCGAGATATTCTACCTCCTCCTCCTCAGAGTGTTGTTGACCAATATTGGATCCCGTCCCCTTTTTACAGTAGGCCTGCGTGCCCTGTATCCCTTGTTTCTTTTTCTTCATTTTTATCTTGCGTAGTTGTTGTAGGAATATATCAAGGTCCTCAGAACTCTCTGAGCCGCTTGTGTTCGCAGGCGTTTTTAATTCAGCCAAGTCTGGGTAGAGCCTTCTCCTATTTTTAGTTTCAGGCTCTTTTGCCTTCTCACTACTCTTACTCCCAATGCTCTCTGCCACTTCACTATGTGATCCTTCAGACTTTTCCTCATGTAGTTGCTCAAGAACAGCTTGACCCTCACTCACAGCTTCCTGGCATTTACTATCTACTATACATCCTCTAACTAACTTACAAAGTGGTATAACACCACCCTCTAAGGTGCCTTGTTCACGAGCGAAATCTAGATCTTTCCCTAATTTGTCCCAGCTAGGTATAGTAAGGCTGCCCGAAAACGCAAACCACGGTGCAGCAATATCTGTCTTCTGTAAAAATCTCTGTAAAGTACTACGTTTCACTTCTAGTCCCTTGGAACGTAACAGGCCATGTAGGACCAGGAGAAGCAGACTTGAAGATGTGGCACCCATGACACAACAAAAGACACACAAAAAACAAAAGTGAAAGTACACAGTGCAGCTGCAATAAAATGTAACGCTCTCTCTTGCTTTACAGAGGAGCTGCCCCGCTTTGATCGTGGATCCCACTTACCTGGGACTAATCCCCGCTTTGATCGTGGATCCCACTTACCTGGGACTAACCGGTGCACCACACCTGACTACTGAAAGTTCTGGTTCCCGGGTCTCGGCACCACTTGTCGCGACCCCTTGCCCGCAGGGAAGACGCAACTCAGAAATCTTCTTTCAGCAGTTTATTCAGGCCTTGATTAAAGTATCTTCTAGTGACCCCCCTCCTCCCGAGCGCCCAAGCACAGTATAATAAAGCCTCCCACATACCAATCTTAAGCCGCCACGTGGATCTTTCTCATAGGGTAGCAAGGGATAGCGTGCCATCTCTCCATAAAAGGAGTTGTTTACTACAGGCCACAGTGGAAGCCGGCGCCATCTTGTAATGGCAGCCACAATCTACAACAATGGCTTACCACATATGTTGATTTGCTAAAGGAGGCTATGATGTATATAAAGTCCCTGCACTCTCTAAAGATTGTATATAATATCTTCTCAAGTTGTTCTCGGGGCTCTTTGTTCTTTGCTCCTCTGAAGTGAGCTTTGAGCCCCAGCATGCTGGACCCCAATAAACCATTTGCTGTGGCATGAGACAATAGGTGCTTGGGTTTTCTCATGTCTCCAAATCATATAAAGAATCTATACCTGACAGTCAGTAAGCCTCAAATTGGAGAAGCAGTGCAGTATTAGCGGCAGGGCTATTTGATCACTCCTGAATCAAAGGAAGGGTGTTCAGGCCACCCAATGCCCTTCTGGACTTCAAATATTACCTAGATTTCTGTTTTCATACTTATATTTCACCAGTAAATTCTTGTAAATATCGCAGGTTCCCAATACCTTAATTCATCCCACAGAATGATTCCTAAACCAAATCGAACCTGTTATTACCCTTAAACATGCAATATTTCCTCAATCTAACTTAACAGAAGAACAAGGATATTGTTGGTCTTACAATACAGAAATATAGGGGATCTTCCACCTGCTGAGAACCTCAAAGTTCCATGCAGAAATGATCCCTGAAGAAGATGTAGACACCTATGAAAGACCTGAGAGAGCAAAAGTCAACTTCCATGTAAAACAACCTGGTCAAAATGAAGGGATGTGTCTAAAAGCCTCTCTCTTCTTAATGTAGATTAAATCGACCAAACCAGGCCTGTGTGGAGAGCTGTTCCCGGGTGCCTATGGTTGATATACCATTCTATCTTGTGAAAGTGTCACAGGAAGTATGGGCAGCCTCCATCTCATGGAATCCTTGGAAGCAACTGTTAGGACAAAGTGGTTGCCAACGCAGTGACCTCATTCAGTTCGTGAAGGAAGTGACCTATCACACTTCCTTGGTGATGGAACTCTCTGAACTCGGGATCCAGGAAGCCAGGCACCCAGAGCCAGTCCCAGTCCCAGTTCCAGTGGTCTCATTTGTTTGGATTTACCAAGGACAGAGTCAGTCTTTCTTAGTACCTACTGAAGTGAGAATGGCCAAATGCCAGGAGAGCTCTGAAGAGGGGCCTTTTCTGAGAAAGCAGATAGTGGCTCAACCATGGCTCCTGACAACTTCACAGAGTTGGCAAAGAAGACCAGTTCTGAGATAGGACAGGCCATTTTGGTGGAACATAGTATGGCCCAAAAATCAGAGGAAACTCAGGATACTCACAGACATACTTGGGGGAAGGAGGTTCCATTGTGGGTGTCGGTGTGAGTTTGTGGTTTTGTCTCATGTTCTGAGAATAGGTAGGAAAGGCGGTTTGTTTGTTTGGACTGGAGTGTTTCTAGAAAGTCGTTTGACAATGCGAGTGTTTCTATGTCTGTGTATCCCACTGAATCTGTTTTTGTAGACATTTGAAAAGCGAATGCATCAATGGTTGTGTCCTGTCTAGTAGAAAGCTTCCCCGCATTCATCTTGCCAAATTAAAGAATCAAGAGCTGCTTGCCTTATGGATGGGCAACACCTATTATCTTCCTAAGTTCCTCTTTTCTTCCTGAATACTGGCCACTCTCCAGAATAGCCTCATGGTATTATTTCCAAGATATGTACCACCTCCAAGCTCTGTGACATGATCATGTACTGGATAGCTGAAGGGAATGAGAGCATCTCAGAAAACTCAGATATCAGTGCAACCACTAAAGTCTCAGTGGAGAAACACTACTTTGGACTTTTGTTCTGTTGTCCTGAATGTCAGGAAGGTGTTTGCCTCAGGCCACCCCTGTGTGAAACCTGAAGAAATCAATTTTCAAATGGAAAAGGATGGGCGTCACCTGTGGCTCTTTGCTTAATTGCTTTGGAAATGGATGTGGCTGAATCAGCCTCTTTGCCCTGTGTGAGGCAGTGGCTTAGATTCTCAGCACCTGATGGATCTAAAGAAAGTTTCCAAGTGTGCATCCAAAACCAAAATGGCCAAAAGAGCAGTCATTGTGGATGAAGTCTCTCGCCTTCCTCTGTAAGCTTCCTGACCTCCATCAAGTGAGAATAGGGATCCGTTGGGTCAAACCAGTTCTTCAAAGCTCGGCAGAGGCTAGCCAATAGGTGCTTGGGTTTTCACAGGACACCAATTCACATAAAGAATCTATACCAGACTGTCAGTTGGCCTCAAACTGGAGAAGCAGAGCAGTATTGAAGAAGGGCTATTTGATCACTCTTGGTTCACAGGAAGGGTGTCCAGGCCACCCTGACTTTAGGCAAATGAGGGGCAAGGGAGCTTATTTTGTACACTGTCTTGGGCTGCGCCCGTCATGGAAACCTCTAGCCAGAGGTTATTCAGAGTGTCTATGTTGAAGAAGATGAGGGCCATGTGGGAGTGTTTTGGTTTTAATTGTGGTCATTTGTTGGTGGTTGGAAGAGAATCCTGGGTCAACCTGGGCTGGAATTCTGGTGTGATGCCCCTTAAAGACTGAGTTCTGGAACTGACCTCAGAGAAGTATTGCCATTAATTGTGTTGGGATTTTAGGCGGCCATGCATGAGAGTCGCCATTGGAAACTGAGATCTAAGCCTGGGGTGGCTATTCACCAAGCACTGTCAATCTCAGCCAGGACATCACATGATTTTATTATGAAAGACTTGGCAGCCATTGTTGACAGTCAAAACACACATGGACCTCACATTGTAGACCTCAATGGGCCTGGCTTCATGTGGCCTTTTGGCCACACTTTGGGAAGCCTTGCCTCTGAGAATTCTCCAGAGGTTTCCTTGAAATGTGCTTCCTAAAAATTTAATGGTTCCTGAATGAATTGAAACCCACAGTTTCTCCAACTTCATCCTTGAAAAATTTCTAGATAAATACCATGAAATTTTTGAAATTTCCATGACCAGGTGGCACTGGAGAACCTTTGGATGTCCTGTTGCTGATCAAGAGTGTACCAGACAGTGCCTTCCTTGACTGGGTTTCATGAAAATGGTGTAGAACAGAGCTGCCAGTATGGTGGAGCCTGCTGAGTAGTGGGCCCAGAGCTGTGGTGTGCAGTTGTGTGATAAAACATCTGTGGTGGGGTCATGTGGATCTTACTTCGGCTTCCAAATGCTTGTGATTGACATGGTGCAGCCAGCAGACTTTTGTATATTAAGCCATCTTGTTAGATGGAGAGTTTTCAGGGCAATGTTCAGAATCAAGTTGCTACGGTCAAGGGGGCAAGCAATGTGGCATAGAAGCCTGATTGGTGCATTCTCCATCAGACCCTTACCCACCACACGTGACAGAACTCCCTCCAGCACTGTGTTCCAGTTGAACTCCTTGTATTTTGTGAAGCAAATACCAAACTCCCAGTGCAGCAACAAGAAACACAACAAAATTGGAGAATGACCAAATGGCTTCACAGTCTACACGGAAAGATTCTTAGACCCCAGTGGCCACAGCTTACAAACAAAGAGAGAATTCAGCACTGCTGCCTCATGTTCATTGGAAAATAAGAAACCATGTCCTCCATGTAACATAGATGCATACACAGCTTTGATGATCTCACTACAAAGGAAGCTAAAGCTCGTGAAAACAACATATATTTCAAGTGTACAATCTCAAAGACAGTTTCCCAGATGTCTTGAGGCCTGCACACTTCCATGTTTGTGGAGTGTTTACAGTCTCCATTACTTTTGGAAACTCCTCTACCACCTCCAGTGTTGTGAATTCCCGAGCATTTTCCATTCCAGATATGTATTCATAGATTTTCTAACTCTTCTCCTCTAATTGTATCTTACTTGGGGCGAAGGTAATGTCAAGGCATTGTTCTGGATGAGAGTGGGAAGAATTTTTTGTAGCACATATTTGCATACACATTGGATTCATTTTCCAATTATTCATTCAAAATACTTAATCCCTCATAGTAACCCACTCCCTACTAGACTCTGACTACAAATCCTAATATGATGGATAAAAATAGACCAAACCAAATTGAAATACAAGCAGTTCAGAGGATGCCAGGTGTACATTTGGACGTTCCTTTTGCATTATATATGGTAGGAGTTTTAAATCTAGTGAATTTTTTGTTGAAACACTTCTCCATGTGTTTTTAAAGTTAACAAATATGTGAATTCATGTCTCCATTTCTCTGTAGCCTAATCAGCACATATATTTTTATATGCACATATAGAATCCTACCTGGTACCACACGTACATTCTTGTGAGGTGGCTGACTTGGCAGATACAAATTGTAAGAAGAGATCACTCCTGTTAAACACTGTTGGAACTGAAAATTCAACCTATGCGTGAGTATCCTAGCTGAACAACATTATACATAAATTCATGTTCAGTAAAATGAATATTTTTAGATCTGTGGATGATATATATTTCATGGTGAATTTCATTTGGCTTGTATATTAATACTTTTTAATTTCTGTGTGTGCATTTTAATGTCTGTATATATATATTTTTTTTCCAGAGTTTTCAAAATATGAAATAAATGTATCTTATTATGTACTCCCTAAATTCATTAATATTTAAGTGCGTATTTATAATCAACTTTTCGTAAGATTATTCTAAGACATATTCATCCTCCTGAAATACGTATTTGTTTCCTAGTACTGAAAACTAAGTTCAGTGAATTGTGCATACATATCCTAATATTTTTACACTAATTGACCCAGGTTAATATAAATGCAAGTAGATTCCTATGGGATATGATGTGTATTTTGACGTTCATTTTTTTTCAACACTTGTACATTACTATTTCCTCAGTTTATGCACATCATAAGATATATATTTCATCCACAAGTTCAGAAATTTAAAGGCTTTTGTTTCACTTTCAATCACTTCCTGCTTCAGAACACATGTATTCCTCCAGGTTACATGACTGGTTTTTCATGAGACTTCTTTCCAAACACATTATTTTCGAATTCCACAATTACCTTTGAAGCAAAACTCACACATTCTTCATGATAAACCATAACCCTAATATTACCATTAGATGTATAACTGGTTTGAATGAATGGATATATATCAATATAAGGTTTCCTGTATATTTTCAGATATCAACTCGAACCATTATTTAAGTTGGAACCAGTTATATTATTTATTTACATTATGGTCTATTCATGCATTATTTCTATATTCATAGACACAGTGTACACCTATTTGTATTCAAAATACTAATTTACACGTCTTCAAAATACTGTTCCTAGAAATGGTGAAAGAAATACTCATGTCACCTGATCTACGTATACATTTTATCACAGTAATATTCTGGAAACAAAAAGCAAATGTCACACTTATGATTGTACTAAAGCCTAAATGGAAATTGAACATGGATTACTAAAATCATCCATGTCCAGGTTGCCTATTGCTCTCAAATGTCGATCCTATTGGTGACTACATATTTGTTTCTTTCTAAGATTATATATTCAACCTCAAACCTGTTGAAAATGTCTAATCCTATTACTCACCTTATACTTTGCCTGATTTCCTAATGTCTCTATTGATATATATTTTCCCCAGTTCATCATTGTGACTGCCGCTTAACATGTGCTGATATTTACATTCACTCTCTACATGAAACCCTATTGCTAAAGACCATTTGGTCCAAATCCTATACTCACTCATCTTTCTAAAACTACCGACTATCTTTCTAATCCTACCAACTATCCCTTTTTGACTGCATGTTCTCTTCGACATTCAATCATCCAAGGTACAATGTCCTATACCATTGTATATTGATTTATCTGAGACATCTGTGCAGAAATTAATTCAAAGCTAAGTATCCCAATCAAGGGCCCAATGCCCTTCTGGGCATCAAATCTTACCTAGATTTCTGTTTTCATATTTATATTTCAACTGTATATTTTGTAAATATCGCATGTTCCCATAACCATTATTCATCCTGCAGAATTATTCCTAACCCAATCGAACATGTTGTTAACCCTAACCATACACTGTTCGCTCAATCTAACTTTACAGAAGAGCAGGGAAAGAGTTGATCTTCCAATACTGGATTGTAGGGTATCTTCCATCTGATGAGAACCTCAAAGGTCCATGCAGAAATGATACGTGGAGAAGAAGAAGGCAGCTATGAAGGACCTGAGAGAGCAAAAGTCATTTTCAATGTTAAACAACCGGGTCAGGATGAAGAGATGTATCTGAATCAGCCTTTCTCTTCTTAATGTACAGAAGATGGACCAAACCAGGCTTGTGAGAAGAGCTGTTCCCGGGTGCCTATTGTTGATATACCATTCTAACTTGTGAAACTGTCACAGGAAGTACAGGCAGTCTCCATCTACTGGGACCCTTAGAAGCAAATATCAGTACACACTTCCTTGGTGATGGAACACTCTGAACTTGGGATCCAGGAAGCCAGGCACCCAGAGTCAGTCCCAGTCCCAGTCCCAGTGGTCTCAAATGTTTGGATTTACCAAGGACAGAGTCAGTCTTTGTTGGTACCTACTGAAGTGAGAATGGCCAAATGCCAGGAGACCTCTGAAGAGGAGCCTTTTCTGAGAAAGCAGGTAGTGGCTCAACCATGACTCCTGACAACTTCACAGAGTTGGTGAAGAAGACCAGATCTGAGACAGAACAGGCCATTTTTGGGGAACATAGTATGGACCACCAGTCAGAGGACACTCAAGATATTCACCAACATACTTGGGGGAAGAAGGTGCGGTTGTGGGTGTTGGTGTGAGTTTGTGGTTTTGTCTCTTTTCTGAGAATAGGTAGGAAAGACTGTTCGTTTGTTTGGACTGGAATGTTTCTAGAAAGTCGTTTGACAACGTGAGTGTTTCTATGTCTGTGCATTCCACTGTATCTGTGGTTGTAGACATTTGAAAAGCGAATGCATCAATGGTTGTGTCCTGTCTAGTAGAAAGCTTGCCAGCATTCATCCTGCACAATTAAAGAATGGAGAGAGGCTTGCCTTATGGATGGGCAACACCCACTATCTTCCTAAGTTCTTGTTTTCTTCCTGAATACTGGCCACTCTCCAGAATAGCCTCATGGTTTGGTTTCCAAGATATGTACCACCTTCAAGATCTGTTACATGGCCATGTACTGGATAGCTGAAGAGAATAGAAGCATCTCAGAAAACTCACATATCAGTGTGACCATTAAAGTCTCAGTGGAAAAACACTGCATTGGGCCTTTTGCTTACCTATTGTTCTGTTGTCCTGAATGTCAGGAAGATCTTTGCCCCAGGCCACCCCTTTGTGAAGCCAGAAGAAAAGAGTTTTCAAATGGAAATGAATGGGCATCACCTGTGGCTCTTTGCTTAATTGCTTTGGAAAGAGATGTGGCTGAATAAGCCTCTTTGCCCTATGTGAGGCAGTGGCTTAGATTCTCAGCACCTGATGGATCTAAAGAAAGTTTCCCAGTTTGCATGCAAAATGAAAATGGCCAAAAGAGCAGTCATTGTGGACGAAGTCTCTCGCCTTCCTCTGTAAGCTTCTTGACCTCCATGAAGTGAGAATAGGGATCCTTTGTGTCAAATCAGTTCTTCAAAGCCCTACAGAGGCTAGCACATAAGGGCTTGGGTTTTCTCATGACACCAATTCACATAAAGAATCTATACCAGACAGTCAGTAGGCCTCAAATTAGAGAAGCAGAGCAGTATTAAGAGCAGGACTATTTGATCACTATTGGTTCACAGGAAGGGAGTCCAGGCCACCCTGACTTTAGGCAAATGAGGGGCAAGGGAGTTTATTTGGAAAACTGTCTTGGTCTGTGCCCCTCATGGAAACCTCCAGTCAGAGGCTATGAAGAGTGTCTATGTGGAAGTAGTTGAGGGCCATTTGGGAGTGTTTTGCTTTTAATTGTGGTCATTTGTGTGGTGGTTGGAAGAGATGACTAGGTCCACGTGGCTTGAACTCTGGTGTGATTCCCCTTACAGACTGAGTTCAGGAACTGACCTCAGAGAAGTATTGCCATGAATTGTGTTGGGATTTTAGGAGACCACGCATGAGAGTTGCCTTTGGAAACTGAGATCAATGCCCAGGGTGGCTTTCCGCAGAGCATTGTCAATCTCTGCCAGGGCATCACATTATTTTATTCTGAAAGACTTGGCAGCCATTGTTGACAGTCAAAACACACATGGGCCTCACATTGTAGACCTCAATGGGCCTGGCTTCATGTGTCCTTTTGGCCTCTCTTTGGGAAGCCTTGCCTCTGAGAGTTCTCCATAGTTTCCTTGAAATGTGCTTCCTCAAACATGAATGGTTTCTGAATGAATTGAAACCCACAATTTCTCCAACTTCATCCTTGAAAAATGGCTAGATAAATACAATGAAATTTTTGAAATTTTCATTACCAGGTGGCACTGGAGAACCTTTCAATGTCCTCTTGCTGATGAAGTGTGTACCAGACAGTGCCTTGATTGACTGGGTTTCATGAAAATGATGTAGAACAGAGATGCCAGTATGTTGGAGCCTGCTGAGTAGTGGGCCCAGAGCTGTGGTGTGCAGGTGTGTGATAAAACATCTGTGGTCGGGCCATGTGTATCTGACATTGACTTCCAAATGGCTTGTGGCTGACATTGTGCAGCCAGGAATCACTTATATGTCTGATAACTCTCCATATAAGGCATCTTGTTATATGGAGATGTTTCAGGACAATGTTCAGAATCAGGAGTTATGGTCAAGGGGACAAGCTATGTGGGATAGAAGCCTGGTTGATGCATTCTCCTGCAGACCCTCATCTATTTCATGTGACAGAACTCTCTCCAGCACTGTGTCCCAACTGAATTCCTTGTATTTTGTGAAGCAAATAACAAACTCCCAGTGCAGCAGCAAGAAACACCATGAAAAGTGGAGGATGACCAAATGGCTTCACAGTCCACACGGGGAGTCACTTAGCCTTCAGTGGCCACAGTTTACCTACAAAGAGTGAATTCAGCACTGCTGCCTCATGTCCTTTGGAAAATAAGAAACCATGTCCTCCACGTCACATAGATGCAGATCCAGCTTTGATGGTCTCATTAGAAAGAAAGCTAAAGCTCCTGACAACAACATATATGTCAAGTGCCCATCCTCAGAGGCAGTTTCTAAGGAAGTCTTTAGGCCGGCAGAGCTGCATGTTTGATAGCGTTTACCTATTAGACCAGGATGCAAGAAAAGACCACTGACTCCAATTAAAATCAAGTTAAAGCAAGCTTATAATTTCCACTGCCCAGGTGGCCTCTCCCTCCCAAAACAGTGGGAACAAGACAGCCACCCAAATTTCCTACAGCCCAGGTTTATAACTCAGAATTTTACACTACAGGGGGTTTACAAATATCAGAACTCTGACAAGCATCACACTAATCGTAGTTTATATATATATATATATATATATATATATATATATATATATATATATATATATATATATATATTTTTTTTTTTTTTTTTTTTTTTTTTTTTGCTGGCCCCAACATCAGAATTTATGAAAACCATTAGAACCTCAGAGAGGGTCATTGTCTGGCCAGGGAAGGCCAATATTTATGAGGTGTCAATAAAGTTTCATAGAGGGCTGTTCCTGGTCAAAGTGCCAGGCATGGGTGAGTTCAAGGCCACGGGCAGGCATTCCAAGCAGGTTCAGAATTTGGTGTAATTTATAGTTAAGCCAAAATTTTCTTTTCATGGCTTTGTGGCAAGATGGATCCAAATTTTAATAAAAGATCAGGTTGGGTCTATCATTCCCCCCTTTTCTAATGTGTCCCTTTCAAATCTTTGATAGGGTAGGGGAAGAGCACTGAGGGAATTTTAATACCTCACGTAACAGTCTCCATATTTTTTGAACTCACACAAAACCAGTCTCCCTTATTTTACCTGACTTAATTAATTACTTAAAATGAAAGTCTATCTATTTTTGGCTCCATTGTTGTAAGAAGATAGTCGTCACTCATTTTGGCTTCTTCTGAGCTGAGAGAGGGTGACATGAGGGGGCACAGCATGAGGGATATGAGTTGCCTTTTAGAAGTCAATTCGGTTTGAAGTCTGGTTGTGGTAGAACAGTTTGTAAAGTCATCTGGGGATGGGTTCTTCTATGAGAGAAACAAAAACCATGAGTACTGAATAAATGTTGCAGCAGCTGAAACATGTCACTGTATAGATGTCCCCTCATCTGTCTTCAATATCCCCAGTTATCAGGACTTTCAACTTAACTTTTAGTGTCACAGTTGTTTCACCCCATAAGATACAGTTTAATAATTTAATGTCATATGATCTTGCAAATTCCTTTTACTAGTATGACCTCTGTGTGTAATAGAGAAACCTTTAATTCTGTTATTCAGGGCTGGAAAATCGTACTAGCAAACACCAAGCCTACCTGTGTAGGTTAGGAATATCTGTAGGCCTTAAACAAAAAACTTCTGCCTCTGGTACCTCCTCTTGATAGTCTCTTTTTATACTCATCAGGCATTACTGTCTGAGAATCCTTCTTTGTAGCCTCCAGTCTTACTTATTTTGGGAGGCTACCATAAAGTGTATACGTTAAAAAACTATTATTTTTTAAAATGCCCAGGAATGGCTGTATTTTGGGTTTATCTGTCTTTGCTAAGAGTTTAAGATGAAGCAGTAAAACTGACTTTTGTTTCTATCTATTGTTAACAGTCAGCTGAGATTTTATGGGAGTCATTCCTGGGGAAACTTGATAGCAGCTTCTCAGTTCTGCTAGTGCCATTTGCGCTAGGTGAGTCCAGGTCTTGCTTGACCATGTGGCTTCTCTCGGAAGCATCAGGAATATCTCCCTTCTCTGATGACTCTCTTCTTCGTAGAAAATGCACTGATTGGCTTTCTGTTCTCCAGTGGTCTCATTAATCTTCCTGATCAGGAAGATTAGGAGTTGCAAAGTTGGCTCAGAGTTGCAAAGTTCTTTAGAGAAGTCTCCTGTTCCCTGGATACAGACTGACTCAGAGGGCAAGAGCCAAATATTTGTTTTATTGTCCCTTTTCATTTAAATTAAATTTTAAATCCTAATCTTAAACATCCAGCAAATAAATTTTAACAGCCTTATATTAAGAGTACTGTGCTTTAATGTCTATAATTTAAAATTATTTATCTTTTTATTATTTGGGATCTGTATTTTTTGTCTGTCTTGTAGGTGATGACTTATTATCTTAAATTAACCAATGTTGTGTTCTAAAAGCAACTCTTTTGTAAAACACTAACAGGGAATCTTTAGTTAACTTATAAGGAAATTCAAAATAAAATTAACAAGAGTAAAAATACTTAGTTCGTGTAATAGCTACCCTGAATTTTAGGCTGAGTTATACATTATATCCCCTTTTTGAGATCCTAGTAATCTTGACAGAAAAACATAACTTTAAATTAAATAACATCTGACCTACTGCTTTCGTAGTTATTCTCACATGTTGTAAGATGAGACACAGAGCCTTATCTCAGGTAAGGCAGGGCTCTATATAAATCTTAAGTGTTTTAGTTCTAAAGCTGATCTTTGTTTTTTAAATATCATTTTACACAGTTTACATAAATTGTTTGAGGTCACATGAATATTAGCTAACACCATATGATATCACATTTAAAACATGAATTAAAGAAAAGCTGAAAGTTTTTAACCTTTACATAGATTAGGCGCTCATTAACTTAAAAATATATTTAAATTTTTTCCCAATGTAAAAAGTAACATAAAACTTTATATATCTTATTGATAACAAGTAAATAAATCCTCAATATATATATATTTTTACCATACAACTTCAGAACACCAGCTTGATGAAATGCTCTTTTAACGTTTCTACCTTACAGAATTGTATACCTGGAAGATATGAGCACATTAATAGCATCACAATGACATTGATGTTTTTACATTAACCAAGTTTAGCTTTTAAAGAAATGGCAGTAGAGTGCTCTAAAATAACAGTTCTTATTTAATCAGTTGTTTAATTTTTATGGTTGCTTCTTCTAGAAAAATAAAACTTTATAAACACAATGTTATGGGTAAACTTTTGTTTTAAGAAATTTGTGTCGCTTTAACACATGACTGATTTTTACAATCTTATACAGACTTTAGAACAAACTTATACAGACCTTACTAAATCAATCAGATATCTAACAAAAGTACTCATGAATGAGTAATCCCATATCAAATTTACTTCACTTATTTATCAAAATATTAGAGAAATGTATTGAACAGTGTAAACCATTTCTTTGTTAAAGGAAAAGTCCTAGAACCAAGGCATATTAGACATTTTATAGACATTAATATTTTATTAGATTTTTGAGCAGCTAGAAAAACTTGTAAGCTTAAATTTAAAGACATTTATTGTTATTTGCTTATCCAAATTTAAAGTGAATCATTTAAATCACGTGAATTAAACATCTTTGAATCCACTTTTTAAAATTTGTTTTTATGAGTGCTTTTTTTAATGATCGCTCCTTATATATGTTAATTTGTATATCACATATATGATATACGAACATATGGATATATAGACATACAACACATAACAAAAGTGTGCACAAATAATAATAGTAAGGCCTTGTAGCTTTTCGCAGGTGAAATCTCCATTGCAATGTTTCAAAACTCCACTGTTGTTCAAATATAGAAATGATCAGAAAAATATTAACCTAGTTCTGTAGGATCAAAATAATGAGCTCAAAAAAAATACAGAATCTAAGGAAAAAAATGAGAGTGCTAGAAAAAATGACTGGCCAGTAATTAGTGAATACCATACGATATACCTTTTTTTTTCCCACTTAGACATCAGATCAGTCTCCTACTGAGTTTGCAGGCTTCTTTCATTTACATTTCAACATAAGTCCTGGCTGAGTTCTGGAAGGAGCTGGACAAAACTGCTATTCTAAGCAGACACCTCAGGCCTAAGGCACTTTAACCATAATTTTCAGGTGAGGATGTTGAAAATTATGATACAATTTTAAGATACAATTCACAAAATTTTATACCTTAACATCTTTTTTTGTCAACAGATACCATACTATGATTTACTATCCTTGTCCAAATTAATGCACTGATACACACTGTGACATTTTCCCAGGCTACCCAATTAAAAATTGGTTAAAAAAAAGACTGAATGATTGGGAAGTTACTTGCCAACTTGGAAGTAGAATTCTTTAGTTTTCCATTTTAAGTATTTAAGTTCTCTGGCATGAATTATCTGAAATCATAAACTAAAAAATTACCTAAACCCGACTTTTAACTTCAAGATTGTGCAATGCTTCAAAAACCCATTCAGATACCATATTGTTACAATAAAACATCATCCTTTAGACACACATTCAGCTAAGATCATTCCCAAGAAACAATTTATAATATCAACACATTATTGCACATGTCTTAAATGGCCAGAAACAAAGACAAAAGACAGACAGAAAGGAGCTCCAGACTATGGCTGACAGGACAGAAGCCTTTAAAACAGCAGAAAAGAGAAAAATCTCCTACACCAGTGGCACGATAAATGTCCCCACAAGGGCATCAGATGTTTTCACAGAGGGGGAACCTGAAATGCAATATCAAAGGTCTCCATGGTGACTTTACTGCATTTAGTGTCTCCTTTTTCTTTTTCTCTTTTTTAAGAAGACAGAGGTGGCATAATACTTACAGTGCAGGGAAGGAAGGAGGGAATTCACTGAAGCAACAGGACTTCGGCAGCTGCTGGGAGTCCCTCAGTCCCGTCTTTTACTTACAGGATTAGCTCCTCTGGTTCGGTTCCACCCCAAGCACGCTGAATCTCCTAACATTTCAGTAGTCAGCTCTCAAAAATTCCAGGGTCAGGGGCGGTATCAAAATTTGTAACTTAAATTTCGGTTCCGGACCTTGAAGCCAATTAATACCAATTTAATATAAGGACAGGGTTTGAGAAAAAGTAAAAGGGAGGTTTACTGCTTTGCTAACAAAGGAGAAAAACAGGGGACTTTGTCCAAAGTTGTGACTCTCTTGATATGGAGGGACAAGGGGTTTTAAAGGAGTTTCACTTGTTAACCTGGGAGACACTCAGTTATTTGGTCCCCAGCAGGCATTGCCCTCTGCCGTGGGTGTGCTCCAGTATTTCTATTTGAAATACTGAAGCCCTGAAACTAACACATACCCTACTATACTCTGACTTATAATTCTAATATGATGGTGAAAAATAACCCAAACAGAATAGAAATACAAGCAGTTCTGAGGAGGCATGGTGTATTGTTACAATTGGTTTTTGCATTATATAGTGTAGGAATTATAAATCTAGTCAATTTTTTTGTTGAAATAGTTCTACATGTGTTTTTAAAATTAAAAAATATGTGAATTCCTTTCTCCCTTTCTCTGTAGCCTATTCAGCACATGTATTTTTATATGCACATATAGAATTCTACCTGGTACCACACGTACATACTTGTGAGGTAACTGAATTGGCAGATGCAAATTGTGCTAAAGGATCACTCCTCCTAAATGCTGTTGGAACTGAAAATTCAACCTATGGGTGAGCTTCCTAGTTGAATATCATTATACATTAATCCATGTTCAGTAAAATGAATATTTTTCGATCTGTGGATTATATATATTTCATGATGAATTTTGATTGGCATATATATTGCTACTTTTTTTTCTTTTATTGGTTGCTCAAAACATTACAAATCTCTTGACATATAATATTTCTTACATTAGATTCAAGTGGCTTATGAACTCCCATTTTTAGCCCAAATAGAGATTACAGAATCACATCGGTTACACATCCACATTTTTACATAATGCCCTATTAGTTACTGTTGTATTCTGCTACCTTTCCTATACTCTACTATCTCCCCTCCCCTCCCTTCCTATCTTCTCTTTTTCCCCCATCTACTGTAATTCATTTCACTCCATGTTTATTTTCCCATTCCACTCACAATGATATGTAATTTTGTGTAACAATGAGGGTCTCCCTCCATTACCATGCAATTTCCCTTTTCTCTTACTTAACCTCCCACCTCATGTCTCTGTTTAAAGTTAATCTTTTCTTCCTGCTATTGCTCCCTGCTCTGTTCTTAGTTGCTCTCATTATATCAAAGAAGACATTTGGTATTTATTTTTTAGGGATTGGCTATTTTCACTAAGCATAATCTTCTCCAGTGCCATCCATTTTTCTGCAAATTTTATGATTTTGTCATTTGTTAGTGCTGCGTAATACTTCATAGTGTATAAATGCCACATGTTTTTTATCCATTCATCTATTGAAGGGCATCTGGGTTGGATCCACAGTGTTTCAGTTGTGAATTGTACTGCTACGAAAATCGATGTAGTAGTATCCCTGTATTACTCTCTTTTAAGGTCTTCAGGGAATAGTCCGAGAAGGGCAATAGCTGAGTCAAATTGTGGTTCCATTCACAGCTTTCCCAGGAATCTCCATACTGCTTTCCAAATTGGCCACACCAGTTTAGAGTCCCACCAGCAATGTACAAGAGTATCTTTACCCCACATCCTTGCCAGCACTTGTTGTTTGACTTCATAATGGCTGCCAATTTACTGGAGTGAGATGGTATCTTAGGGTGATTTCGATTTGAATTTCTCTGACTGCTAGAAATGGTGAGCATTTTTTATGTACTTGTTGATTGATTGTATGTCCTCCTCTGAGAAGTGTCTGTTCAAGTCCTTGACCCATTTTTTTAATTGGGTTATTTGTTATCTTATTGTCTATTTTTTTGACTTCTTTGTATATTCTGGATATTAGGGCTCTATCTGAAGTGTGAGGAGTAAAAATTTGTTCCCATAATGTATGCTCCTTATTTACCTCTCTTATTCTTTCTCTTGCTGAGAAAAAACTTTTCAGTTTAAGTAGTCCCATTTGTTGATTCTTGTTATTAACTCTTGTGCTATGGGTGTCCTATAAAGGAATTTGGAGCCCAACCCCATAATATGTAGATCAGAGCCAACTTTTTCTTCTATCAGACAAAGAGTCTCTGATTTGATATGTAGCACCTTGATCCACTATGAGTTAATTCTTGTGCATGGCGACAGAAAGGAATTCAGTATCATTTTGTTGCATATGGATTTCCATTTTTCCCAACACCATTTGTTGAAGATACTATATTTCCTCCATTGCATGCTTTTAGCTCCTTTTTCAAATATAAGATAGTTGTAGCTTTTTGGATTAGTCTCTGTGTCCTCCATTCTGTACCATTGGTCCACCCGCCTGTTTTGGTACCAGTACCATGCTGTTTTTTTTGTTGTTGTTGTTTTATTTTGTTTTTTTTTAATTAATTTTATTGTAGGTTGTTCAAAACATTACATAGTTCTTGATATATCATATTTCACACTTTGATTCAAATGGATATGAGCTCCCATTTTTACCCCATATACAGATTGCAGAATCACATCAATTGCAGAAGCATTGATTTACATATTGCCATTCTGGTGACTGTTGTATTCTTCTGCCTTTCCTATCCTCTACTATCCCCCTCCCCCTCCCCTCCCCTCTTCTCTCTCTACCCCCTCTACTGTAATTCATTTCTCCCTCTTATATTTTTCCTCCTTTCCCCTCACTTCCTCTTGTATGTAATTTTCTATACCCCTGAGGGTCTCCTTCCATTTACATGCAATTTCCCTTCTCTCTCCCTTTCCCTCCCACCTCTCATCCCTGTTTAATGTTAATCTTCTTCTCATGCTCTTTGTCCCTACTCTGTTCTTAGTTACTCTCCTTATATCAAAGAAGACATTTGGCATTTGTTTTTAAGGGATTGGCTAGCTTCACTTAGCATAACCTGCTCTTATGCCATCCATTTCCCTCCAAATTCTATGATTTTGTCATTTCTTAATGCAGAGTAATACTCCATTGTGTATAAATGCCACATTTTTTTTTTATCCATTCTTCTATTGAAGGGCATCTAGGTTGGTTCCACAGTCTTGCTATTGTGAATTGTGCTGCTATGAACATGGATGTAGCAGTGTCCCTATAGTGTGCTCTTTTTAGGTCTTTAGGGAATAGACCGAGTAGGGGAATAGCTGGATCAAATGGTGGTTCCATTCCAAGCTTTCCAAGAAATCTCCATACTGCTTTCCAAATTGGGCGCACCAATTTGCAGTCCCACCAGTAATGTACAAGAGTACCCTTTTCCCGACATCCTCGCCAGCACTTGTTGTTGTTTGACTTCCTAATGGCTTCCAATCTTACTGGAGTGAGATGGTATCTTAGGGTGGTTTTGATTTGCATTTCTCTGACTGCTAGAGATGGTGAGCATTTTTTCATATACTTGTTGATTGATTGTATGTCCTCCTCTGAGAAATTTCTGTTCAGGTCCTTGGCCCATTTGTTGATTGGGTTATTTGTTATCTCATTGTCTAATTTTTTTAGTTCTTTGTATATTCTGAATATTAGGGCTTTGTCTGAAGTGTGAGGAGTAAAGATTTGTTCCCAGGACGTAGGCTCAATATTTACCTCTCTTATTGTTTCTTTTGCAGAGAAAATCTTTTTAGTTTGAGTAAGTCCCATTTGTTGATTCTAGTTATTAACTCTTGTGCTATGGGTGTCCTATTGAGGAATTTGGAGCCCGACCCCACAGTATGTAGATCATAGTCATCTTTTTCTTCTATCAGACGCCATGTCTCTGATTTGATATCAAGTTCCTTGATCCACTTTGAGTTAACTTTTGTGCATGGCGAGAGAAAGGGATTCAGTTTCAATTTGTTGCATATGGATTTCCAGTTTTCGCAACACCATTTGTTGAAGATGCTAGCCTTCTTCCATTGCATGCTTTTAGCCCCTTTATCGAATATAAGATAGTTGTAGTTTTGTGGATTGGTTTCTGTGTCCTCTATTCTGTACCATTGGTCCACCCGCCTGTTTTGGTACCAGTACCATGCTGTTTTTGTTACTATTGCTCTGTAGTATAGTTTGAACTCTGGTATAGCTATACCGCCTGATTCACACTTCCTGCTTAGCAAAGTTTTTGCTATTCTGGGCCGTTTATTTTTCCATATGAATTTCATGATTGCTTTCTCTATTTCTACAAGAAATGCCATTGGGATTTTGATTGGCATTGCATTAAACCTATTGAGAACTTTTGGTAATATGGCCATTTTGATGATGTTAGTTCTACCTATCCATGAACAGGGTATATTTTTCCATCTTCTAAGATCTTCTTCAATTCTCTGTTTAGGGTTCTGTAGTTTTGAATGTATAAGTCTTACACCTCTTTTGTTAGGTTGATTCCCATGTATTTTATTTTTTCTGAGGATATTGTGAATGGGGTGCTTATCCTCATTTCCATTTCAGAGGATTTGTCGCTGATATACAGGAATGCCTTTGATTTATGCGTGTTGATTTTATATCCGGCCACTTTTCTGAATTCATTTATTAGCTCTAATAGTTTCTTTGTAGACCCTTTTGGCTCTGCTAGGTATAGAATCATGTCATCTGCAAATAGTGATAATTTGAGTTCTTCTTTTCCTATTTTTATGACTTTAATTTCTTTCGTCTAATTGCTCTGGCCAGTGATTCGAGAACTATGTTGAACAGAAGTGGTGAGAGAGGGCATCCCTGTCTTGTTCCAGATTTTAGAGGGAATGCCTTCAGTTTTTCTCCATTCAGAATGATGCTAGCCTGAGGCTTAGCATAGATTGCTTTTACAATATTGAGGTATGTTCCTGTTATCCCTAGTTTTTCTAGAGTTTTGAACATAAAGGGATGCTGTACTTTGTCGAATGCTTTTTCCGCATCTATCGAGATGATCATATGGTTCTTATTTTTAAGCCTATTGATGTGGTGAATAACATTAATTGATTTCCGTATATTGAACCAACCTTGCATCCCATGGATAAATCCTACCTGATGATGGTGCACAATTTTTTTGATATGTTTTTGAATCCGGTTCGCCAGAAGTTTATTGAGGATTTTTGCATCTAGGTTCATTAGAGATGTTGGTCTGTAGTTTTCTTTCTTTGGAGTGTCTTTGTCTGCTTTAGGAATCAGGGCGATGTTGGCCTCTTAGAATGAATTTGGAAGTTCTCCCTCTTTTTCATTTTCCTGAAATAGCTTGAAAAGTATTGGTATTAGTTCCTCTTTAAAGGTTTTGTAAAACTCTGCTGTATACCCATCCGGTCCTGGGCTTTTCTTAGTTGGTAGTCTTTTGATGGTTTCTTCTATTTCCTCAATTGATATTGGTCTGTTTAGGTTGTCAATATCCTCCTGACTCAATCTGGGCAAATCATATGACTTAAGAAATTTATCGATGCCTTCACTATCTTCTATTTTATTGGAGTATAAGGATTCAAAATAATTTCTGATAATCTTCTGTATTTCTGAAGTGTCTGTTGTGATATTGCCTTTTTCATCCCGTATGCTAGTAATTTGAGTTCTCTCTCTTCTTCTCTTCGTTAGCGTGGATGAGGGTCTGTCAATTTTATTTATTTTTTCAAACAACCAACTTTTAGTTTTGTCAATTTTTTCAATTGTTTCTTTTGTTTCGATTTCATTAATTTCAGCTCTGATTTTAATTATTTCTTGTCTTCTACTTTTTTGCCGTTGTTTTGCTCTTCTTTTTCTAGGACTTTGAGTTGAAGTATTAGATCATTTATTTGTTGTTTTTTTTTCTTTTTTTAAGGATTGAACTCCAAGCAATAAATTTTCCTTTTAGAACTGCTTTCAATGTGTCCCATAGATTCCGACATGTTGTGTCTGTGTTTTCATTTATCTCTAAGAATTTTTCAATTTCCTCCTTGATGTCTTCTATAACCCATTGATCATTCAGTAACCTATTTTTCATTCTCCAAGTGATGCATGATTTTTCCTTACTTCTTTTATCGTTGATTTTCAATTTCATTCCATTATGTTCAGATAAGATGCATGGTATTATCTCTACTCCTTTATATTGTCTAAGAGTTGCCCTGTGACATAATATAAAATCTATTTTTGAGAAGGATCCATGTGCTGCTGAGAAAAAAGTGTAACTGCTTGATCTTGGGTGGTATATTCTATATATGTCAATTAAGTCCAGGTTATTAATTATGTTATTGAGTTCTATAGTTTCCTTATTCAACTTTTCTTTGGAAGATCTATCCAGTGGTGAGAGAGGTGTGTTGAAGTCTCCCATAATTATTGTATGGTGGTCTATTAGACTCTTGAACTTGAGAAGAGTTTGTTTGATGAACATAGCTGCACCATTGTTTAGGGCATATATATTTATGATTGTGATGTTTTGTTGGTGTATGGTTCCCTTGAGCTGTATGTAGTGTCCCTCTTCATCCCTTTTGATTAACTTTGGCTTGAAATCTATTTTATATGATATGAGTATGGACACTCCTGCTTGTTTCCAAAGTCCATATGAGTGATATGATTTTTCCCAACCTTTCACCTTCAGTCTGTGTATGTCTTTTCCTATCAAATGCGTCTCCTGAAGGCAGCATATTGTTGGGTCTTGTTTTGTGATCCATTCTACTAGCCTGTGTCTCTTAATTGGTGAGTTTAAGCCATTAACATTTAGGGTTATTATTGAGATATGGGTTGTTCTTCCAGCGATATTTGTTTATTTATGTTCCTAAACATGGTTTGTTTTCCTCTTTGATTATCCCCAGCCTTTACTGTACTCCCTCCCGCTGTTGGTTTTCATTGATATTTTCCATTTCCTCTTCCTGTAATATTTTGCCGAGGATGTTTTGAAGAGATGGTTTTCTAGCTGCAAATTCTTTTCACTTTTGTTTATCGTGGAAGGTTTTAATTTCATCTTCCATACTGAAGCTTAATTTTGCTGGATACACAATTCTTGGTTGGAACCCATTTTCTTTCAGTGTTTGAAATATGTTATTCCAGGATCTTCTAGGTTTCAGAGTCTGTGTTGAAAGATCAGCTGTTATCCTGATTGGTTTACCCCTAAATGTAATCTGCTTCCTTTCTCTTGTAGCTTTTAAAATTCTCTCCTTATTCTGTATGTTGGGCATCTTCATTATAATGTGTTTGGATGTGGATCTCTTATGATTTTGCACATTTGGCATCCTGTAGGCTTCTAGGATTTGGGATTCTGTCTCATTCTTCAAGTCTGGGAAGTTTTCTCGTATTATTTCATTGAATAGATTGCTCATTCCTTTTGTTTGGCCCTCTATACCTTCCTGTATCCCAATGACTCTTAAGTTTGGTCTCTTTATGTTATCCCATATTCTTGAATGTTCTGCTCATGGTTTCTTAACAGCTTTGCTGAGCTGTCTATGTTCTTCTCCAGTTGAAATACTTTGTCTTCATTGTCTGATGTTCTATCTTCTAAGTGTTCTACTCTGCTGGTAGTATTCTCAATTGAGTTTTTAAGTTGGTTTATTGTTTCCTGCATTTCCAGGATTTCTGTTTGTTTGTTTTTGATAACCTCGATCTCCCTGTATAATTGATCTTTTGCTTCTTGGATTTGTTTATGTAATTCATTTTTGAAGTGGTTGAAGTGGTCTTTCATTCTCTGATTTTGCTGTCTAATGTCTTCCTTGAGACTCCAGATTATCTGAAGCATGTATATCCTGAATTCTTTATCTGACATTCCATCTGCTGCAGATATTACCTCTTCTAAAGTTGAGTTGACCTGCATTGCTTGTGGTCCTTTCTTTCCTTTTCTTTTCATACTGATCGCGTTTCTTTCTGCTTGGTGAAACTGTTGTGTTATTGATTTTTCCCCCTATATATTTATATTGCTCTTGTATAGTTGCAAAGTTTCCTTCGCAGGCTTTGGCGGTGGTTCTGCCCCTCCTCCAATTGGGGCAATGTGCCTACCACGCCGGCAGGTCGCTGTGCCTCTACTTTCGGTGGGCCTGTTCTTTCGGTGGTCACAGGTCCGCCTATCTTGCAGGCGTGAGCAGCGGCTCTGCCCCTCCGCTGGCTGCTAGGCCTGTTCTGTCTGTCGTTTGCAGGTCTGTCTACCTAACAGGCGCTGGTGGCGGCCCTGCCCCTCCTCCAACCGGGGTGATGTGTCAGACGGGCCAATGGGCCTGTTTTGTCAGTGGTCACGGTACCGCCTACCTTGCAGGTGCGTGGGGCAACAGTGCCCCTCCGCAGGTTCTGGGCCTGACCTGCCGGTGGGTCGCAGCTCATTCATTTTTTATTTCTAGTAGTTTTTGTAGACCCTTTTGTGTCTTCTATGTTTAGAATAATGTCACCCGAAAATAGTGATAATTTACTTTCTTATTTTCCTATTTTTATGCCTTTTATTTCTTTAGTCTGTCTAATTGCTCTGGCCAGTGTTTTGAGAACTATATGGAATAGAAGTGGTGAGAGAGGGTATCCCTGTCTTGTTCGAGATTTTAGAGGAAATGCCTTCAATTTTTCTGCATTCATAATGATGCTAGCTGAGGCTTTGCATAGATAGCTTTTACAATGTCGAGGTAATTTCCTGTTATCCCTAGTTTTTCTAATGTTTTGAACATAAGGGGATGCTGTACTTTGTCAAGTGCTTTTTTTGCTTCTAACGAGATGATCATATGGTTCTTATCTTTAAGTCTATTGATGTGGTGAATAACATTTATTGATTTCCGTATATTGAACCATCGTTGCATCCCAGGGATGAATCCTACTTGATCATGTTGCATAATTTTTTTGATGTGCCTTTGTATTCGATTCGCCAGAATTTTATTGAGGATTTTTGCATGTAGGTTCATCAGATATATTGGTCTGTAGTTTTCTTTCTTTGAGGTGTCTTTTTCTGATTTCGGAATCAGCGTGATGTTGGCCTCATAGAATGAATTTGGCAGAGCTCCCTCTTTTTCTCTAACCTGAAATAACTTGAAAAGTATTGGTATTAAATCTTCTTTAAATGTTTTGTAAAACTCCGCTGTATAGCCATCCGTTCCTGGGCTTTTCTTGGTTGGTAGTCTTTTGATTGCTTCTTCTGTTTCATCCATTGACATTGGTCTGTTTAAATTGTGTGTATCCTCCTGACTCAGTCTGGGCAAATCATATGACTTAAGAAATTTGTTGATGTCTTCACTATATTCTATTTTATTGGAATATAGGTTTTCCAAATAATTTCTAATTGTCTTCTGTATTTCGGAAGCATCTGTTGTAATATAGCCTTTTTCATCCCATATGTTAGTAATTTGAGTTCTCTCTCTTCTTCTCTTCATTAGCATGGCTAAGGGTCTGTCGAACATATATATTTTTTCGAAGAACCACCTTTTAGTTTTGTTAATTTTTTCAATAGTTTCTTTTGTTTCAATTTCGTTGATTTCTGCTCTGATTTTAATTATTTCTTGCCTTCTGCTACATTTTCTGTTGTTTTGCTCTTCCTTTTCTAGGGCTTTGAGTTAAAGTGCGAGCTCATTTATTTGTTCGGTTTTACTTTTTTTCAGGAATGACCTCCAGGCAATGAATTTCCCTCTTAAAACTGCTTTCATTGTGTCCCATAGATTCCGATATGTTGCGTCTGTATTTTCATGTATCTCTAAGATTTTTTTGATTTCCTCCTTTATATCTTCTCTAAACCACTGATCATTCAGTAACATATTGTTCATTTTCCATGTGATGTAGGATTTTTCCTTCCTTCTTTTATCATTGATTTCCAGTTTCATTCCATTATGATCAGATAAAATGCATGGTATTATCTCCACACCTTTATATTTACTGAGGGTTGCCCTATGGCATAATATATGGTCTATTTTTGAGAAGGATCCACGTGCTACTGAGAAAAAAGTATATCCACTTGATGATGGTTGATATATTCTATATATGTCAGTTACATGTAGGTTATTGATTGTGATATTGAGTTCTATACTTTCTTTATTCAACTTTTGTTTGGAGGATCTGTCCAATGGTGAGAGAGGTGTGTTGAAGTCTCCCATAATTATTGTGTTGTGGTCTATTTCATTCTGGAACTTGAGGAGAATTTGTTTTTTGAACGTTGCAGCACCATTATTTGGTGCATAAATATTGATAATTTTTATGTTTTGTTGGTGAATGGTTCCTTTTAACAGTATATAATGTCCTTTCTTATCACTTTTGATTAAATTAGTCTTGAAGTCGATTTTATTCGATATGAGGATGGCCACCCCTGCTTGCTTACGAGGACCATTGCATGGTATATTTTTTCCAAAACTGCACCTTCAGCCTGTATGTCTTTTCCATTCAGATGTGTCTCCTGGAGGCAACATATTGTTGAATTCGTTTTTAATCCAAGTTACCAGCCTATGTCGCGTTATTGGAGAGTTTAAGCCATTAACATTTAGAGTCACTATTAATATATGGTTTGTACTGCCACGCATATTTGATGATTCTTCTTTTTTTTTTTTAATTTAGTTTGTTTCTCCATGATTAGCTTTTCCCCCACCCTCTGTCATTACTGAGGCACTTCCCACTGATGGTTTTGGTTGTTGATTTTCATTTCTTCTTCGTGTATTGTTTTGCTCAAGATGCTTTGCAATGCTGCTTTTCTGGCTACAAATTCTTTTAGCTTTTGTTTATCATGAAATATTTTTATTTCATTGTCATTCCTGAAGCTTAATTTTGCTGGATACAGAATTTTTGGTTAGCATTCATTGTCTTTCAGTGTTTGAAATACGTTGTTCAAGGATCTTCTCGCTTTCAGCGACTGTGATGAAAAATCCCTTCTCAACCTTATTGGTTTACCCCTTAATGTAATCTGCCTCCTTTCTCTTAGAGCTTTTAATATTTTTTCTTTGTTTTGTATATTGGATATCTTCATAACGATGTGTCTTGGTGTTGATCTACTGTGATTTTGTGTGCTCGGTGTCCTGTAAGCATGTCCAATTTGTATATCCGTTTACTTTGTATTTCTGGAAATATTTCTGTAATTATTTCATTCAATAGATTACTCATTTCATTGGTTTGAATCTGTGTACCTATCCAGATGACTCATAAATTTGTTTTTTTATGTTATCCCATATCTCTTGGATGTTTTACTCATGATTTTTTACCAGCCTTTCTGTGTTGGCTAGATTCATTTCAAGATGATATATTTTGTCTTCATTATCGAACATTCTGTCTTCTACTTGCTCCACAGTGTTAGTGATACTCTTAATTGACTTTTTAATTTGGTTTATCGTTTCCTTCATTTCTAGAATTATTGTTTGATTTTTTTATAATCTCTATCTCCTGATAAAGATTCATAACTTCTTCTTTTATCTGTTTATGTAATTCATTTTCAATGTGTTCTTTCACTGTTTGGATTTGCTGCCTCGTATCCTCTTTAAGTTTCCATTCCATCTGTCTAAGGTATTCCTTGAGTTCTTTATATGACCATTTTTCTGATGACTATAGGTCCTCCTGAATATTTAGGCTGTCACTGTTTGTACTTATTTTCTTCCTTGATTTTTTGTGCTGCTCATGTTACTTCTTGCTCTGTTTCACTGCTGAGCTACTGTTTACTCTTATAATTTTATTTGATGCTTGGGAGGAAAGATATTAGAAGGAAAGGGAAGAAGTCACTAAAGAGAATGAGAGTAGTCAGGTAGAATTAAAGGAAGGGGAAATAAGAAAATTGAAAAGAAACGATAAGACAAAAGAAAAAAAATAGAAAAGAAAGAAAGAAAGAAAAAAATTTAAAAATAATGATCATTTAAAAAATGAATATTAAAATTTAAAATAATAATAATAATAATTAAATAAAAATATTTTAAAAATGACAACATTTTAAAACGTTAAAGTACAACAACAACAAAAAAAATGAATTCACATAAAGAATCTAAATGCCACACTCAGTAGGCCTCAAGTTGGAGAAGCAGAGCAGTATTAAGGGCAGGCCTATTTTTTCACTTCTGTTTCACAGGAAGGGATTCCAGGCCACCCTGATTTTAGGCAAATGAGGGGCAAGGGAGCTTATTTTGGACACGGACGTGGGCTGTGTACCTCATGGAAACCTCCAGCCGGAGGTTATGATGAGTGTCTACATGGAAGAAGATGAGGGCCATGTTGGGGTGTTTTGGTTTTAGCTGTGAACATTTGTATGGCGGTAGGAAGAGAAGACTGGGTCCACCTGGGCTTGAAGTCTTGTGTGATTCAACATAGAGACTGAGATCTGGAATTGACCTCAGAGAAGTATTGCCATGAATTGTGTTGGGATTTTAGAAGGCCATGCATGAGAGTCGCCCTTGGAAAGTGAGATCTAGGCCCAAGGTGGCTTTCCACAGAGCAAAGGGAATCTCAGCCAGGATATCACATGATTTTCTTCTGAAAGACTTGGCAGCCATAGTTGAGAGTCAAAGGCTCATGGACCTCATATTGTAGACCTCAATGGGCCTGGCTTCATGTGACCTTTTGGCCACCCTTTGGGAAGCCTTGCCTCTGAAAGTTCTCCAGAGCTTTCATTGAAATGAGCTTACTCAACATTTAATGGTTAATGAATGAATTGAAACCTACAGTGCCTCCAACTACATCCTTGAAAATTGGCCAGATAAAAACCATGAAATTTTTGAAATTCCCAAGACTAGGTGTCACAGGAGAACCTTTGGATGTCCTCTAGCTGATCATGAGAATACAAGACAATGCCTTTATTGACTGGTTTACATGAAAATGGTGTATAACAGAGATGCCAGTAAGTTGGAGCCTGCTGAGTAGTGTTCCTAGAGCCGTGGTGGGCAGGTGTGTGATAAAAAATCTCTGGTGTTGCCATGTTTATCTGCCATTGGTGTCCAAATATCTTGTGACTGATATTTTGCAGCCAGTAGACCCTTATATGTGAAAGCATCTTGTTATATGGAGAGGATTTAGGGCAATGTTCAGAATCAGGTTGCTATGGTCAATGGAGCAAGCTATGTGGGATAGAAGCCTGGTTGGTGCATTCTCCAACAGAACCCGACCCACCACAACTGACAGAATTCCCTACAGCACTGTGTCCCAGGTGAACGCTTTTTATTTCATGAAGCAAATACCACACTCCTAGTGCAACAGCAAGAAACACCATGAAGAGTGGAGGATGACCAAATGGCTTCACAGTCCACATGAGGAGACACTTGCCCTCAGTGGCCACAGTTTACCTACACAGAGAAAATTCAGCACTGCTGCCTCATGTTCATTGGAAAATAAGAAACCATGTCATCCATGTCACATAGATGCAGACCCAGCTTTGATGGTCTCACTACAAAGGAAGCTAATGCTCCTGACAACAAAATATATTTCAAGTGCCCAACCTCAGAGGTAGTTTCTCCAGATGTTGGGCCGGCAGAGCTTCATGTTTGTGGAGTGTTTACCCTGTCCCTTACTTTTGGAAACTCCTCTACCACCTCCAAATTTGTGAACACCTGAGCATTTTCTATTCCAGATATGTATTCACAGATTTTCTAACTCTTCTCCTCTAATTGTGTCTTACATGGGGCGAAGGTAATGCCAAGGCATTGTTCTGAATGAGAGTGGGAAGATTTTTATGTAGCACATATTTGCATACACATTGGATACATTTTCCAATTTTCCATTCGAAATACTGAATCCCTGACACTAACAAATTTCCTTCTAGACTTTTACTTATAATCTTAATATGATGCAGAAAAATAACCCAGACAAAATAGAAATACAAGAGGTTCACAGGAGGCATGGTGTATAGTTGGATTTGCCTTTCGTATGATAAATGGTAGGTGTTATAAATCAAGCAAATTTTAATTGAAATAGTTCTCCATGTGTTTTAAAAGTTAACAAATATGTGAATAACTGTCTCCCTTTCTCTGTAGCCTATTCAGCACATGTATTTTTTATGCACATATTGAATTATACCTGGTATCACACGTACATTTTGTGAGGTGGCTGACTTGGCAGATACAAATTGTAAGAAAAGATCACTCCTACTAAACGCTGTTGGAACTGAAAATTCAACATATGGGTCAGTTTTCTAGTTGTACAACATAAATTGATGTTCAGGAAAATGAAAGGAAAATGAATATTTTTGGATCTCTGGATGATATATTTTTCATGGTGAATTTCAATTGGCATACATAATGCTACTTTTTAATGTCTGTGTGTGTGTGTGTGTGTATATATATATATGTATTCACTCTCCAGATTTTTCAAAATATGAAATGTATTTGTCTGATTATACACTCCCTAAATTCATTCATATTTATGTATGTGGATGTATAATCAACTTTTCACAAGTTTATTCTCAGAAATATTCATCCACCTGAAATACATATTTGTTTCCTAGTACTGAAAACTAATTTCAGGGGATCATATGATGACAGCGAAAGGAGTGCATCAACCCCATGTACAGCGTCACTGTGCAGGAGAATGACGAATTTCCAGCAAAATTTGGGTGGTCCTAAACCTAGTGGAAGTATTTCCATCTCACGAGGATCAGCTACGGGGCTCAAACGTGAGTGATTTGTCTGCATGGAGCATCATGCTGCTTATTCAGCAAATCGCCCTGCGGGTAGAGTCTGTGGTGCGTGCTGGGAAGCAATGAGATAGCAACACAAATATTCAGTGGTGCAGATTCTGTGGGCTCATGCCATCTGTACAATCACTGTGCTCATTGCTGAATTCTGGGTTTGAGACCAGGGAAATACACGGTCCAATTCGGTTTTCCACACCAGTCAGACCACAGAGGAAGCCAGGGGCCACCATCTTGGAGAGCTGACGTCACCATTCCTGTTTTCAACTGATAGCAGCTCATTCAGCTATAGAACAGGTAATCTCAGGCTGTCATTCGCCTGTGTCTGGGAGACAAATTACTCAGGCCTGCTCCTATCAGAACATACACCAAGCCCAGAGCGGCCGAATTCTGGCTCCTGGAACTGATCAGGCCCAGGGCTAAAGAACCTGCGGAAACTGCTTCTCGGTCTAGGTCTTGCTGAATACTGTGGAGGTAAATACCTACAGAGCCTTCATAGGCAGTGGCAACAGGATTGAGACGGGGCTTGTGAGGGCCGGTAGGACTCACCCATTGCTTTGTTCATCCGGCAAAGGGAACGAAATGCTGCCATTCGCATGGGATACCAACATGTTAGAGATCTGAAGTCATCACAAAGTGGTGGAGGAGATAACTTCATCGATACCAGCGGTGAGAGAAACAGTTGGTCTCCTGGTAAAAAAAGTGAGTCACAAACACCCGAGTCTCTCTCACTCTGTCTTCAAGCTAGAGGGACAGAGCAGAGACACCGCTCACGCCTGGCACTGGCCCAGCAACCCACAGGCGTGGTAGTCACGTCATCCCAATTGGAGTAGGGACAGAGCAGAGCCGCCGCCCGTGCCCAGAACAGGCCCATCGACCAGCAGGCTTGGTAGTCACGTCACCCCAATTGGAGTAGGGGCAGAGCAGAGCCACAGCCTATGCCCAGAACAGGCCCAACGACCCGCCGGTGTGGTAGACACGGCACCCCTATTGGAGTAGTGGCAGAGCAGAGCCTTCTCCCGTGCCCATTACAAGCCCATCGGCCCACCAGCATGGTTGTTAGGTCACCCCAATAGGAACAGGGGCAGAGCAGAGCCACCACCCATGGCCAGAACAGGCCCAGCAACCTGCCGGCGAGGTAGTCACATCACCCCAATTGGAGTAGGGGCAGAGCAGAGTGACCAACCTCGCCCACAACGTAGGCAACCGAACAGCGAAACAGGCCAAGTGGCCTGCGGGCACGGCAGACACATAACCCCATTTGGAGTAGGGGTAGAGCAGATCCACTGCCCGTGCCCACAAAATAGACAGACCTTTGACCGACCAGCAAAGAGGCTCAGCGTGCTGCCGGCATGGTAGACACGTCATCCCAATTTGAGTAAGGGCAGAGTAGAGCTGCCGCCCGCACCTGCAAGGTAGGCAGACCTGCAATGGATCAGCAGAACAGGCCGAGGGGTCCGTGGGCGTTGTAGACACGTCACACCAAATGGAGGAGGGGCAGAGCAGAGCCACTGCCCGCGCCCGCATTGTAGACAGACCTGCGACCAACCAGCACAACAGGCCCAGCAGCCCGTCAGCGTGGTAGATAGATCACCCCAATTGGAGGAGCAGAACAGCCGCCCCCCGCTACTTCAAGGGAGACTTTTAAACTATACAAGAGCAATATAAGTATATAGGGGGAAAATTTCAAAAACACAACAGTTTCAACAAGCAGAGAGAAACGCGAGCAGTATGAAAAGACAAGGAAAGAAAGGACCACAAGCAATGCAGGTAAACACAATTTTAGAAGAGGTAATAGCTGCATCAGATGGAATGTCAGATAAAGAATTCAGGATACTCAGGCTTTAGATGATCTGGAGTCTCAAGGAAGACATTAGACAACAAAATCAGACAATTAAAGATCCCTTCGACAATGAATTACGTAAACAAATCCAAGAAGCAAAAGATCAACTATATAGGGAGATAGAGGTTGTAAAAACAAACAGAAATCCTAGAATTGCAGGAAGCAATAAACCAACTTAAAAACTCAATTGAGAATAATACCAGCAGAGTAGAACACTTAGAACATAGAACATCAGACAATGAAGACAAAGTATTTCAACTTGAAAAGAACATAGACAGCTCAGCAAGACTGTTAAGAAACCACGAGCAGAACATCCAAGAAATATGGGATAACATAAAGAGGCCAAACTTAAGAGACATTGGGATACAGGAAGGTATAGAGGTTCAAACAAAAAGAATGAGCAACCTATTCAATGAAATAATACGAGATAACTTCCCAGACTTGATAAATAAAAAAGAATCCCAAGTCCTAGAAGCCTACAGAACGCCGAATGTGCAAAATCATAAGAGAGCCACAACTAGACACATTATAATGAAGATGCCCAACAAACAGAAAAAGGAGAGAATTTTAAAAGCTACAAGAGAAAGGAAGCAGATTACATTTAGGGGTAAACCAATCAGGATAACAGCTGATCTTTCAAAACAGACTCTGAAAGCTAGAAGATCCAGGAATAACATATTTCAAACACTGAAAGAAAATGGGTTCCAACCAAGAATTGTGTATCCAGCGAAAGTAAGTTTCAGGATGGAAGATAAAATTAAAACCTTCCACGATAAACAAAAGTGAAAAGAATTTGCAGCTAGAAAACCATCTCTTCAAAACATCCTCGGCAAAATATTACAGGAAGAGGAAATGGAAAATATCAATGAAAACCAACAGCGGGAGGGAGTACAGTAAAGGCTGGGGATAATCAAAGAGGAAAACAAACCATGTTTAGGAACATAAAAAAACAAATATCACTGGAAGAACAACCCATATCTCAATAATAACCCTAAATGTTAATGGCTTAAACTCACCAATGAAGACACACTGGCTAGTAGAATTGAACAAAAAACAAGACCCAACAATATGCTGCCTACAGGGGACGAATTTGATAGGAAAATGCATACATAGACTGACGGTGAAAGGTTGGGAAAAATCATATCACTCATATGGACTTCGGAAACAAGCAGGAGAGTCCATACTCATATCAAATAAAATAGATTTTAAGCCAAAGTTAATCAAAAGGGATAAAGAGAGACACTACATACTGCTCAAGGGAACCATACACCAACAAGACACAGCAATCATTAATATATATGCCCCGTACAATGGTGCAGCTATGTTCATCAAAGAAACTCTTCTCAATTTCAATAGTCTAATAGACCACAATACAGTAATCATGGGAGCCATGAACACACCTCTCTCACCACTGGACAGATCTTCCAATCAAAAGTTGAATAAGGAAACTATAGAACTCAATTACACAATTAATAACCTAGACTTATTTGAGATATGTAGAATATAACACCCAACATCAAGCAGTTACCTTTTTTCTCAGCAGCACATGTATCCTTGTAAAAAATAGAACATATATTATGTCACAGGGCAACTCTTAGACAATATAAAGGAGTACAGTTAATACCATGCATATTATCTGATCATAATGGAATGAAACTAAAAATCAATGATAAAAGAAGGAAGGAAAAATCATGCATCAATTGGAGAATGAACAATAGGTTACTGAGTGATCAATGGGTAATAGAAGACATCAAGGAGGAAATTTAAAAATTCTTAGAAATAAATGAAAATGCAGACACAACATACCGGAATCTATGGGACACATTGAAAGCAGTTCTAAGAGGAAAATTCATTGCTTGGAGTTCATTCCTTAAAAAAAGAAACAACCAACAAATAAATGATCTCATACTTCATCTCAAAATCCTAGAAAAAGAAGACGAAAGCAACAGCAAATGAAGTAGAAGGCAAGAAATAATTAAGATCAAAGCTGAAATTAATGAAATTGAAACAAAAGAAACAATTGAAAAAACTTGACAAAAGTAGAAGTTGGTTCTTTGAAAAAATAAATAAAATTGACAGACCCTTAGAAATGATAACAAAGAGAAGAAGACAGAGAACTCAAATTACTAGAATAAGGGATTAAAAAAGAAATATCACAACAGATATTTCAGAAATACAGAAGATAATCAGAAATTATTTTGAATCCTTATACTCCAATCAAATAGAAGACAGTGAAGGCATCGATAAATTTCTTAAGTCATATGATCTGCCCATATTGAGTCAGGAGGATATAGCAACATAAACAGACCAATATCAATTGAGGAAATAGAAGAAACCATCAAAACACTACCAACTTAGAAAAGCCCAGGACCGTATAGGTATACAGCAGAGTTTAACAAAACCTTTAAAGAGGAACGAATACCAATATTTTTCAAGGTATTTCAAGAAAGTGAAAAAGAGGGAGATCTTCCAAATTCATTCTACGAGACCAACATCACCCTGATTATTACAGCAGACAAAGACACTTCAAAGAAAGAAAACTACAGACCAATATCTCTAATGAACCTACATGAAAAAATCCTCAATAAAATTCTGGCGAATTGGATACAAAAAAAATATCAAAAAAATTGTGAATCCTGATCAAGTAGAATTCATCCATGTGATGCAAGGCTGGTTCAATATACGGAAATCAATAAATGTTATTCACCACATCAATAGACTTAAAAATAAGAACCATATGATCATCTCGATAGATGCAAAAAGCATTCAATAAAGTACAGCATTCTGTTATGTTCAACACTCTAGAAAAACTAGTGATAAGAGGAACATACCTCAATATTGTAAAAGCAATCTATGCTAAGCCTCAGGCTAGCATCATTCTGAATGGAGAAAAATTGAAGGCATTCTCTCTAAAATCTGGAACAAGACAGGGATGCCCTCTCTCACCACTTCTGTTCAACATAGTTCTCGAAACACTGGCCAGAGCAATTAGACAGATGAAAGAAATAAAAGGCATAAAAATTGGAAAAGAAGTACTTAAATTATCACTATTGCAGATCACATGATTCTGTATCTAGCAGTCCCAAAAGGGTCTACAAAGAAACTAATGGAGCTAATAAATGAATTCAGAAAAGTGGCAGGATATAAAATCAACATGCATAAATCAAAGGCATTCCTGCATATCAGCGACAAATCTTCCGAAATGGAAATGAGGACAACCACTCCATACACAATATCCTAAAAAAATAATAATAATAATTAGGAATCAACCTAACAAAAGATGTGAAAGTCTTATACAATGAAAACCACAGAACCCTAAAGAGAGAAATAGAAGAAGATCTTAGAAGATGTAAAAATGTATCCTGTTCATGGATAGGCAGAACTAACATCATCAAAATGGTGATATTACCAAAAGTTCTCAATAGGTTTAATGCAATGCCAATCAAAATCCAAACGGCATTTCTTCTAGAAATAGAGAAAGCAATCATGGAATTCATATGGAAAAATAAAAGGCACAGAATAAAAAAAACAATACTAAGCAGGAAGTGTGAATCAGGCGGCCTAGTGATACCAGACTTCAAACTATACTACAGAGCAATAGTAACAAAAATAGCATGGTACTGGTACCAAAACAGGAGGGTGGACCAATTGTTCAGAATAGAGGACACAGAAACCAAGCCAGGAAACTACAACTATCTTATATTTGATGGAGTTGCTAAAAGCATGCAATGAAGGAATATAGCATCTGCAAAAAATTGTGCTGGGAAAACTTGGAATCCATGTGTAAAAAAATGAAACTGAATCCCTTTCTCTAGCCATGAACAAAAGATAACTCAAAATGGATCAAGGAGCTTGATATCAAATCAGAGACATGGAGTCTGATAGAAGAAAAAGTTGGCTACGATCTACATATTGTGGGGTCGGGCTCCAAATTCCTCAATAGGACACCCATAGCACAAGAGTTAATAACTACAATCAACAAATGGGACTTACTCAAACTAAAAAGGTTTTTCTTAGCAAAAGGAACAATAAGAGAGGTAAATAGGGAGCCTAAATCCTGGGAACAAATCTTTACTCCTCACACTTCAGATAGAGCCCTAATATTCAGAGTATACAAAGAACAGAAAAAAATAGACAATAAGATAACAAATAACCCAATAAACAAATGGGCCAAGAACCAGAACAGACACTTCTCAGAGAAGGACATACAATCAAAAAACAAGTACATGAAAAAATGCTCACCATCCCCAGCAGTCAGAGAAATGCAAATCAAAAGCACCCTAAGATACCATCTCATTCCAGTAAGATTGGCAGCCATTATGAAGTCAAACAACAACAAGTGCTGGTGAGGATGTGGAGAAACAGGTACACTTGTACATTATTGGAGGCACTGCTAATTGGTGCAGCCAATTTGTAAAGCATTATGGAGATTTCTTGGAAAGCTGGGAATGGAACTACCATTTGACCCAGCTATTCCTCTTCTCGGTCTATTCCCTAAAGACCTTAAAAGATCATGCTACAGGGACACTGCTACATTGATGTTCATAGCAGCACAATTCACAATAGCAAGACTGTGGAACCAACCTAGATGCCGTTCAATAGAAGAATGGATAAAAAAAAAATGTGGCATTTATACACAATGGAGTATTACTCTGCTTTAAAAAATGACAAAATCATAGAATTTGCAGGAAAATAGATGGCATTAGAGCAGATTATGCTAAGTGAAGCTAGCCAATCCCTAAAAAACAAATGCCAAATGCCTTCTTTGATAAAAGGAGAGTAACTACGAACAGAGTAGGGATGAAGAGCATGAGAAGAAGATTAGTATTAAATAGGGATGAGAGGTGGGAGAGAAAGGGATAGAGAAGAGAAATTGCATGGAAATGGAAGGAGACCCACAGGGTTATATAAAATTACATAAAAGAGGATGTGAGGGGAAAGGGAAAAATAATACAAAAAGGGAGAAATTTATTACAGTAGAGGGGGTAGAAAGAGAAGAGGGGAAGAGAGGGGAGAGGAGGAGGGATAGTAGAGGATAGGAAAGGCAGCAGAATACAATAGACACTAGTATGGCAATGTGTAAATCAATTGATGTGTAACTGATGTGATTCTGCAATCTGTATACGGGGTAAAAATGGGAGTTCATAACCCACTTGAATCAAAGTGTGAAATATGATATATCAAGAAATATGTAATGTTTAGAACAACCATAAAAAAATTAAAAAAAAAAAAGGAAACTAACTTCGGTGAATGAGGCACGCGAATCCTAATATTTCTACAGTAACTTACCAAGTTTAACATCAATGCAAGTAGATTCCAATGGGACATGATGTGTATTTTTACGTTAATTTTTATTCAAAACTGGTACATTACAATTTCATCAGTTTATGCACATCATAGGATATATATTTCATAAACAATTTAGCAAATTTATAGGCATTTGTTTCACTTTCAATCTCTTCCTGCTTCAGAACACATGTATTCCTCCATATTTCTTGACTGGTCTTTGCATGAGAATTCTTTCCGAACACATTATTTTCAATTTCCATAATCACTTTTGAAGCAAACTTCACACACTCTTCATGATAAACCAAAACACTAATATTACCATTAGATGTATAACTGGTTGGAATGAATGAATGTATATCAATATAAGATTTATTGTATATTTTCAGATATCAATTCAATCCATTATTTAAAGTTGGAATCAGTTATATTATTTATTCACAGTATGGTGTATTCATGCTTAATCTCTATATTCATGGACACAGGGTACACCTCTTTGTATCCCCAATAATAATTTTATGTCTTCAATATATTGCTCCCAGAAATGGTGGTAGAAATACTCATGTCACCTGATCTACATATACATTTTATCACAGTAATATTCTGGACAAAAAATGTAAAGGTCACACTTATGATTGTACCAAAGACTAAATGAAAAGAGATCATGGATTACTAAAAACATCCATGTCCAGGTTGCCTAATGCTCTCAAATGTCAATCCTATTAGTTACTAGATATTTGTTTCTTCCTAAGTTTATATATTCAAACTCAACCCTGGTGAAAATGTCTACTCCTATCACTCACTTAATACTTTGCCTGATTTCATAATGTCTCTATTGATATCTGCTTTTCTACATATTTTCCCAATTTCATCATAGTGACTGACTCTTCATATGTGCTGACATTTACATTCACTCTCTAACCGAAACCCTATAGCTAAAGAATTTTTAGTCCCAATCCTACACTCATTCTTCTTCCTAAACCTACCGACTATCTTCCTAATCCTACCGACTATCCCTTTGGATTGGATGTTCTCTTCTACATTCAAACATCCAAGGTACAAGGTTCTATGTCATTGTATATCAAATTGTCTGAGACATCTTTGCAGAATATAATTAAAAACTAAGTATCCCAATTAAGGGCCCAATGCCCTTCTGGGTTTCAAATCATACCTAGATTTCTGTTTTCATACTTATATTTCACCTCGATATTCTTGTAAATATCGCAGGTTCCCGATACCATTATTTATCGCACAGAATGATTGCTAACCCAAATCGAACCTGTTATTAACCCTAAACATACACTGTTCCCTCAATCTCATTTTACAGAAGAGCAGGGAGAGAGTCGTTCTTACAATACAGGAAAGTAGGGGACATTCCACCTGCTGAGAACCTCAAACGTCCATTCAAAATGATACCTGGAGAAGATGTAGGCAGCTATGAAGGACCTGAGAGAGCAAAAGTCATCTTCCATTTCAAACAACCTGGTCAGGATGAAGGGATGTGTCTGAATCAGCCTCCCTCTTTTTATTGTAGAGAAGATGGACCAAACCAGGCCTCTGTCGAGAGCTGCTGCTGGGTGCCTATGGTTGACATACCATTCTACCTTGTGAAAGTGTCACAGGAAGTAGGGGCAGCCTCCATCTCATGGGACACTTGGAAGCAACTGTTAGGACAAAGTGGTCGCCAAGGCAGTGACCTCATTCAGTTCCAAAGAAAGTGACATACCTCATTTCCTTGGTGATGGAACTCTCTGAACTTTTGTATCCAAGAATCCAGGCACCCCGAGGCAGCCCCAGTTCCAGTGGGCTCACTTGTTTGGATTTACCAAGGACAGAGTCAGTCTTTCTTGGTACCTACTGATGTGAGGATGGCCAAATGCCAGGAGAGCTCTGAAGAGGGACCTTTCCAGAAGAAGCAGGTAGTGGCTCACCCCTTTTTCTTGACAACTTCACAGAGTTGGCCAAGGAAACCAGATCTGAGAGAGGTCAGGCCATGTCCTGAGAATAGGTAGGAAAGTTGGTTTGTTTGGTTTTGAGTGGATTGTTTTTAGTAAGTCGTTTGACCAGGCGAGTGTTTCTATGTCTGTGTATCCCACTGGGTCCGTTGTTGTAGACATTAGAAAAGAGAATGCATTAATGAATGCCTCCAGTCTAGTATAAATCTTCCCCATAATTCATTCTGCCCAATTTATGAATGGACTGCAGCTTGTCTTATCGAGAGGCAATACCTTCTATCTTCCTAAGTTCCTGTTTTCTTCCTGAATTCTGGCCACTCTCCAGAATAGGCTCATGGTTTTGTGTCCAAGATATGTACCACTCCAAGCTCTGTGACATGGCCATGTACTGGATAGCTGAAGAGAATGGCCAGCCTTTCAGAGAACTCAGATATCAGTGTGAACAGGAACATCTCAGTGGAAAAACCCTGCTTTGGGCCTTTTGCTTACCTATTGTTCTGTTGCACTGAATGTCAGGAAAGACTTTGTCTCAGGCCACCCTTTTGTGAAGCCTGAAGAAAACAATTTTCAAATGCAAATGAATGGGCATCACCTGTGGCTCTTTGTTTAATTGCTTTGGAAAGGGATGTGGCTGAATTAGCCTCTTGGCCTTGTGTGTGGCTGTGACCTACATTCTCAGCACCTGATGGATCTAAAGAATAATCCCATGTGTGCATCAAAAACCATAATGGCAAAAAGATCAGTCATTTTGGATGAAGTCTCTTGCCTTCCTCTGTTAGGTTCCTGACCTCCGTCAAGTGAGAAAATGGATTCTTTGGGTCAAATGAGTTCCTCAAAGCCCTGCAGAGGTGCTTGGGGTTTCGCATGACTCCAAATCACAAAGAATCTATACCTGAAAATCAGTAGGCCTCACATTGGAGAAACAGAGCATTATTAATGACAGGCTTATTTGATCACTCCTGGTTCACAGGAAGGGTGTCCAGGCCACCCTGACTTTAGGCAAATGAGGGCCAAGTGAGCTTATTTTGGACACTTTCTTGGGCTTTGCCCCTCATGAAAATCTTCAGCCAGACATTACGATGAATGACAATATGTAAGAAGATGAGGGCCATGTGGGAGTGTTTTCGTTTTAATTTTGGTCATTTGTGTGGCGGTTGGAAGAAATGACTGGGTCCACCTGGGCTTGAACTCTGGTGTGATTTTCCTTAGAGACTGAGTTGTGGAACTGACCTTAGAGAAGTATTGCATTGAATTTTGTTGGGATTTTAGGAGGCCACGCATAAGAGTCACCCTTGGAACTGAGATCTAGGCCCAGGGTTGCTTTCCACAGATTTTTCAGTTCCTGAAAGAAGTGACCTCACCTCACTTTCTTGGTGATGGAACTCTCTGATCTTGGGATCCAGGAATTCAGGCACAAAAGCCAGGGCCAGTTCCAGTCCGAGTGGTCTCATTTGTTTGGATTTACCAAGGACAGAGTCAGTCTCTCTTGGTACCTACTAATGTGAGGATGGCCAAACGGCAGGAAATCTCTGAAGAGGGGCCTTTCCTGAGAAAGCAGGTAGTGGCTCACAGCTGGCTCCTGACAATTTCATAGAGTTGGCCATGGAGTCCAAATCTGAGACAGGAGTGGCCATTTCGGGGGAACATAGTATGGCCCAAAAGTCAGAGGACACTCCACATAGTCAAAGACCTACTTGGCGGAAGGAGGTGCCTTTGTAGGTTTGGTTGTAGGTTTGCGGTTTTGTCTCATGTTCTGATAATAGGCAAGGAAGGCAGTTTGTTTGGTTTGGAGTGAACTGATTCTAGTAAGTCGTTTGGCAAGGCGAGTGTTTCTATGTCTGTGTATCCCACTGTTATCCATGGTTGTAGACATTAGAAAAGATATTGGATCAATGGATGTGTCCTGTTTAGTAGAAAGCTTCCCAGAATTCATCCTGCACAATTTATGAATGGACTGCGGCTTGCCTTATCAATTGGCTACACCTGCTATCTTCCTAAGTTCCACTTTTCTTCCTGAATTCTGGCCACTCTCCAGAATAGGCTCATGGTTTTTGTGCAAGATATATACCACCTCCAAGCTCTGTGACATGGCCATGTACTGGATAGCTGAAGGGAATGGCGAGAATCGCAGAAAACTCAGAAATCACTGTGACCATTAAAGTCTCAGTGGAGAAACCCTGCTTTGGGCCTTTTGGTTACCTATTGTTCTGTTGCCCTGAATGTCAGGAAGGTCTTTGCCTTTGGCCACCCCTTTGTGAAGCCTGAAGAAAACAGTTTTCAAATGGAAATGAATGGATCACCTGTGGCTCTTTGCTTAATTGCTTTGAAAAAGATGTGTCTCATTCAGACCATTGGCCCTGTGTGAGGCTGTTGCTTAGTTTCTCATCACCTGATGGATCTAAAGAAAGATTCCATGTGTACATCCAAAACCAAAGTGGCAAAAAGAGCAGTCATTGTGGATGAAGTCTCTCGTCTTCCTCTGTAAGGTTTGTGACCTCCATCAAGTGAGAATAGGGATCCTTTGTGTCAAATGAGTTCCTCAACGCCCTGCAGATTCTATCCCATAGGTGCTTGGGTTTTATCATGACTCCAGTTCACATAAAGAATCTAAAACCCACAGTCAGTAGTCCTCAAATTGGAGAAGCGGAGCAGTATTAATGGCAGGCCTATTTTATCACATCTGGTTCACAGGAAGGGTGTACAGGCCACCCTGAGTTTAGTCAAATTAAGGGGAAAGGGAGCTTATTTTTGACACTGGCTTGGGCGGAGCCCCTTATGGAAACCTCCAGCCAGAAGTTATGATGAGTGTCTATATGGAAGAAGATGTGGGTCATGTGGGAGTGTTTTGGTTTTAATTGTGGTCATTTGGGTGGTGGTTCGAAGTGACGACTGGGTCCACCTGGGCTGGAACTCTGGTGTGATTCCCCTTAGATACTGAGTTGTGGTACTGACCTCAGAGAAGTATTGCCATGAATTGTGTTGGGATTTTAGGAGGCCACGCATGAGATTTGCCCTTGGAAACTGAGATCTAGGCCCAGGTTGGCTTTGCACAGAGCACTGGGAATCTCAGCCAGGGTATCACATAATTTTATTCTGAAAGGCTTGCAGCCATAGTTGAGAGTCAAAACACACATGGACCTCACATTGTAGACCTCAATGCGCCTAGCTTCATGTGATCATTGGCCACTCTTTGGGAAGCCTTGCTTATGAGAGTTCTCCAGAGCTTTCATTGAAATGAGCATCCTCACCATTTAATGGTTCCTGAATGAAGTGAAACCCACAGTGCCTTCAACTTCATCCTTGAAAAATGGCTAGATAAATACGGTGAAATTTTTTTAAATTTCCATGACCAGGTGGCACTGGAGAAACTTTGGATATCCTGTTGCTGACTATGAGTATACTAGACAGTGCCTGATGGACTGGGTTTCAAGAAAATGGTGTAGAGCAGAGATGCCAGTAATTTGGAGCCTGCTGAGTAGTGGGCATAGAGCTGCAGTAGGCAGGTGTGTGATAAATCATCTGTGGTGGGGCCATGTGGATCTTCCTTTGGCTTCCAAATTGCTTGTGACTGACATGGTGCAGCAAGCAGACCCTTATATGTAAAGGCGTATTTTTATTTGGAGAGGTTTCAAGGCAATGTTCAGAATCACGTTGCTATGGTCAAGAGGCAAGCTATTTGGAATAGAACCTTGGTGGGTGCATTCTCCTGCAGACCCTGACCCACCACACTTGAGAAACTCCCTCCAACACTTTGTCCCAGTTGGACTCCTTGTATTTTGTGAAGAAAATACCAAACTACCAGTGCAGCAGCAATAAACACCACAAAATGTGGAGGATGACCAAATGGCTTCACAGTCCACACGGGGAGACACTTAGCCCCTAGTGACCACAGTTTACCTACAAAGATTGAATTCAGCACTGCTGACTCATGTTCACTGGAACATAAGAAACCATGTCCTCCAGGTCACATAGATGCAGACCCAGCTTTGATGCTCTCATTACAAAGGAATCTAAACCTCCTGACAACAACATATATTTCAAGTGCCCAACCTCAGAGGCAGTTTCTGAAGAAGTCTTTAGGCCAGCAGAGCTCCATATTTGTGGAGTGTTTACCCTGTCCCTTACTTTAGTAAACTACTCCACCACCTCCAAGGTTGTGAACTTTTGAGCATATTAAATTCCAGCTATGTATTCCCAGATTTTCGAACTCTTCTCCTCTAATGATGAATTACTTGGGGCGAGGGTAATGTCAAGGCATTGTTCTGGATGACAGTGAAATATTTCTCCATGTGTTTTTTTTTTTAATTATTTTATTTCATATTATTATTTTATTTTTTTAATTGGGTGTTCAAAACATTACAAAGCTCTTGACATATTATATTTCATACATTAGATTCAAGTGAGTTATGAACTCCCATTTTTATCCCAAGTACGGATTGCAGAATCATATCTGTTACACATCCGCATTTTTATAATGCCCTATTAGTAACTGTTGTATTCTGCTACATTTTCTATCCTCTACTATCCCTGCTCCCCTCCCATCTTCCCTCTCTACCCCATCTACTGTAATACATTTATATCTTTGTTTATTTTCCCATTCCCCTCACAACCTCTTATATGTAATTTTGTGTAACAATGAGGGTCTCCCTCCATTACCATGCAATTTCCTTTATCTCTCTCTTTCAGCCCCCCACCTCATGTCTCTGTTTAATGTTGATCTTTTCTTCCTGCTCTTCCTCCCTGCTCTGTTGTTAGTTGCTCTCATTATATCAAAGAAGACATTTTTATTTGTTTTTTAGGGTTTGGCTAGCTTCACTAAGCATAATCTGCTCTAGTGCCATCCATTTCCCTGCAAATTCAATGATTTTGTCATTTTTTAATGATGCATAATACTCAATGGTGTATAAATACCACATTTTTTTTATCCATTCATCTACTGAAGGGCATCTGGGTTGGTTCCACAGTCTAGCAATTTTGAATTGTGCTGCTATGAACATCGATGTGGCAGTATCCCTGTAATATGCTCTTTTAAGGTCTTCAGGGAATAGTCTGAGAAGGGCAATAGCTGGGTCAAATGGTGGTTCCATTCCCAGGTTTCCCAGGAATCTCCATACTGCTTTTCAAATTTGCCACAACAGTTTGCAGTCCCACCAGCAATGTATAAGAGTACCCTATTCTCCACATCCTCGCCAGCACTTGTTGTTGTTTGACCTCATAATGGCTGCCAATCTTACTAGAGTAGGATGGTATCTTAGGGTGGTTTTAATTTGCATTTCTCTGACTGCTAGAGATGGTGAGCATTTTTTCATGTACTTACTGATTGATTGTATGTCCTCCTCTGAGAAGTGTTGGTTCAGGTCCATGGCTCATTTTTTGATTGGGTTATTTATCATCTTATTGTCTAATTTTTTGAGTTCTTGGTATACTCTGGATATTAGGGCTCTATCTGAAGTGTGAGGAGTAAAAATTTGTTCCCATGATTTAGGCTCCCTATTTACCTCTCTCATTTTTTATCCTGCTGAGAAAAAAAACTTTTCAGTTTAAGTAAGTCCCATTTGATGATTGTTGTTATTAACTCTTCTGCTATGGGTGTCCTGTTAAGGAATTTGGAGCCCGACCCCACATTATGTAGATCAGGGCCAACTTTTTCTTCTATCAGATGCAGAGTCTCTTATTTGATATCTAGCTCCTTGATCCACTTTGAGTTAACTTTTGTGCATGGCAAGAGGAGGGGATTCGGTTTCATTTTGTTGCATATGGATTTCCATTTTATACAAAAACATTTGTTGAAGATGCTATATTTCCTCTATTGCATGCTTTTAGCTCCTTTATCAAATATAGCATAGTTGTAGCTTTGTGAATTAGTCTTTGTGTCCTCTATTCTGTACCCATTGGTCAACCCGCCTGTTTTGGTACCAGTGCCATGCTGTTTTTGTTACTATTGCTCTGTAGTATAGTTTTAAGTCTGGTATCGCTATATCGCCTGATTCACACTTCCTGCTAGAATTGCTTTTGCTATTCTGGGTCTTATATTTTTCCATATGAATTCCATGATTGCTTTATCTATTTCTACAAGAAATGCCTTTGGGATTTTGATTGGCATTGCATTAAACCTATAGAAAACTTTTGGTAATTTCGCCATTTTGATGATGTTAGTTCTGCCTATCCAGGAACAGGGTATATTTTTCCATCTTCTAAGATCTTCTTCTACTTCCCTTTTTAGGGTTCTGTAGTTTTCATTGTATAAGTCTTTCACCTTTTTTGTTAGGTTGATTTTCAAGTATTTAATTTTTTTGATGATATTGTGAATGGAGTGTTTTTCCTCATTTCTGTTTCAGAAGTTTTGTCACTGATATACAGAAATGCCTTTGATTTATGCGTTTTGATTGTATATCCTGCCACTTTGCTGAATTCATTTATTAGTTCTAGTAGATTTTTTTGTAGACCCCTTTGGGTTTTCTATGTATAGAATCATGTCACCAGGAAATAGTGATAATTTACGTTCTTATTTTCCTATTTTTATGCCTTTGATTTCTTTCGTCTGTCTAATTGCTCTGGCCAGTGTTTCGAGAACTATATGAATAGAACTTGTGACAGAGGGCATCCCTGTCTTGTTCCAGATTTTAGAGGGAATGCCTTCAATTTTTCTCCATTCATAATGATGCTAGCCTGAGACTTAGCATTGATACCTTTTAAAATGTCGAGGTTAGTTCCTGTTATCCCTATTTTTCTAATGTTTTGAACATAAAGAGATGCTGTACTTGGTCAAATGCTTTCTGCGTCTATCGAGATGATCATATGGTTCTTATCTTTAAGTCTATTGATGTGATGAATAACATTTATTGATTTTCGTATATTGAACCATCGTTGCATCCCAGGGATGAATCCTACTTGATCCTGGTGAAAAAATTTTTTGATGTGCCTTTGTATTCGATTAGGCAGATATTTATTGAGGATTTTTGCATCTAGGTTAATCAGATATATTGGTCTGTAGTTCTCTTTCTTTGAGTTGTCTTTTTCTGGTTTTGGAATTAGGGTGATGTTGGCCTCATAAAATGAATTTGGCAGAGCTCCCTCTTTTTCTATTTCCTGAAATAACTTGAAAAGTATTGGTATAAATTCTTCTTCAAAGGTTTTGTAAAACTCCGCTGTATAGCCATCCGTTCCTGGGCTTTTCTTGGTTGGTAGTCTTTTGATTGCTTCTTCTATTTCATCCATTGATTTTGGTCGGTTTAAATTGTGTGTATCCTCCTGACTCAGTTTGGGCAAATCATATGACTTAAGAAATTTATCGATGTCTTCACTATTTTCTATTTTATTGGAATAATGATTTTCAAAATAATTTCTAATTATTTGATGTGCCTTTGTATTCGATTCGCCAGAATTTTATTGAGGATTTTTGCATGTAGGTTCATCAGATATATTGGTCCGTAGTTTTCTTTCTTTGAGGTGTCTTTTTCTGATTTCGGAATCAGCGTGATGTTGGCCTCATAGAATGAATTTGGCAGAGCTCCCTCTTTTTCTCTATCCTGAAATAACTTGAAAAGTATTGGTATTAAATCTTCTTTAAATGTTTTGTAAAACTCCGCTGTATAGCCATCCGTTCCTGGGCTTTTCTTGGTTGGTAGTCTTTTGATTGCTTCTTCTGTTTCATCCATTGACATTGGTCTGTTTAAATTGTGTGTATCCTCCTGACTCAGTCTGGGCAAATCATATGACTTAAGAAATTTGTTGATGTCTTCACTATATTCTATTTTATTGGAATATAGGTTTTCCAAATAATTTCTAATTGTCTTCTGTATTTCGGAAGCATCTGTTGTAATATAGCCTTTTTCATCCCATATGTTAGTAATTTGAGTTCTCTCTCTTCTTCTCTTCATTAGCATGACTAAGGGTCTGTCGAACATATATATTTTTTCGAAGAACCACCTTTTAGTTTTGTTAATTTTTTCAATAGTTTCTTTTGTTTCAATTTCGTTGATTTCTGCTCTGATTTTAATTATTTCTTGCCTTCTGCTACATTTTCTGTTGTTTTGCTCTTCCTTTTCTAGGGCTTTGAGTTAAAGTGTGAGCTCATTTATTTGTTCGGTTTTACTTTTTTTCAGGAATGACCTCCAGGCAATGAATTTCCCTCTTAAAACTGCTTTCATTGTGTCCCATAGATTCCGATATGTTGCGTCTGTATTTTCATGTATCTCTAAGAATTTTTTGATTTCCTCCTTTATATCTTCTCTAACCCACTGATCATTCAGTAACATATTGTTCATTTTCCATGTGATGTAGGATTTTTCCTTCCTTCTTTTATCATTGATTTCCAGTTTCATTCCATTATGATCAGATAAAATGCATGGTATTATCTCCACACCTTTATATTTACTGAGGGTTGCCCTATGGCATCATATATTGTCTATTTTTGAGAAGGATCCATGTGCTGCTGAGAAAAAAAGTATATCCACTTGATGATGGTTGATATATTCTATATATGTTAGTTACATGTAGGTTATTGATTGTGATATTGAGTTCTATACTTTCTTTATTCAACTTTTGTTTGAAGGATCTGTCCAATGATGATAGATGTGTGTTGAAGTCACCCATAATTATTGTGTTGTGGTCTATTTCATTCTGGAGCTTGAGGAGAATTTGTTTCATGAACAACGTAGCACCATTATTTAGTGCATAAATATTGATAATTGTTATGTCTTGTTAGTGAATGGTTCCTTATAACAGTATATAATGTCCTTCCTTATCCCTTTTGATTAACTTAGTCTTGAAGTCGATTTTATTCGATATGAGGATGTCCACCCCTGCTTGTTTATGAGGATAAGTGTGCATGGTGTATTTTCTCCCAACCTTTCACCTTCAGCCTGTGTGTCTTTGCATTTCAGATGTGTCTCCTGGAGGCAACATATTGTTGGATTTGTTTATTTAATCCAAGTTACCAGCCTATGTCGCTTTATTGGAGACTTTAAGCCATTTACATTCAGAGTTACTATTGATGTATGGTTTGTATGCCAGCCATGTTTGATTATTCATATTTTTTTTAATTTAGTTTGTTTCTCCATGACAAGCTTTCACCCTGCCTCTGTCATTACCAAGGTACTTCCCACTGATGGTTTTGGTTGTTGTTTTTCATTTCTTTCTTGTGTAGTGTTTTGCTCAAGACGCTTTGCAATGCTTGTTTTCTGGCTTCAAATTCTTTTAGCTTTTGTTTATCATGAAAGATTCTTATTTCGTTGTTGGACCTGATGGTTAATTATGCTGGATACATAACTCTTGGTTGGCATCCATTGTCTTTCAGTGTTTGATATACATTTTTCCAGGATCTTCTTGCTTTCAGCGTCTGTGATGAAATATCCATTGTTAACCTTATTTGTTTACCACTGAATGTATTCTGCCTCCATTCTCTTGTAGATTTATTATTTTCTCTTTGTTCTGTATATTGGATATCTTTATAACAATGTGTCTTGGCATTGGTCTACTGTGATTTTGTGTGCTCTTGTCCTGTATGCAGCTACAATTTGTATATCCATTTCCTTTTTTATTTCTGGAAAGTTTTTTGTAATTATTTCATTCAGCAGTTTTCTCATTCCCTTAGTTTGAGTCTCTGTACCTTCCTCTATCCTGATGACTCGTAAGTGTGTTTTTTTTTTTTATGTTATCCCAAATCTCTTGGATGTTTTTCTTGTGATTTTTTTGCCAGCCTTTCTGAGTTGGCTGGACTCGTTTCAAGATGATATATTTTGTCTTCATTATCTGACCTTTTGGCTTTTACTTGCTCCACTCTGTTAGTGATACTCTCAATGGAGTTCTTAATTTGGTTTATCATTTCCTTCATTTCTAGAATTATTGTTTGATTTTTTTATAATCTCTATCCTCTGATAAAGATGCTTAACTTTTTCTTTTATCTGTTTATGTAATTCATTTTCAATGTTTTCTTTTACTGTTTGGATTTTCTGTCTCGTATCCTCTTTAAGTTTCCATTCCATCTGTCTAAGGTATTCCTTGAGTTCTTTATATGACCATTTTTCTGATGACTCTAGGTCCTCCTGAATATTTAGGGTGTCCTTCGTGGTTTGTACTCCTTTTCTTCCTTGCTTGTTTATGCTGCTCATGTTACTTCTTGTTCTGTTTGACTGCTTAGTTACTGTTTACTCTTATAAATTTATTTGATGCTTGGGAGGAAATATTTTAGAAGGAAGGGAAAAAGTCACTAAAGAGAATGAGAGTAGGCAGGTAGAATGCAAGGAATGGGAAATAAGAAAATTGAAAAGAAATGAAAAGACAATAGAAAAAATAGAAAATAAAGAAAGAAAATGATTTTTTAAAAAAATGATTATGATAATATAAAATTAAAATTTTAAAAAATAATAATAACAAAAGAAAAAATTTAAAAAAATTAAAAACATTTTAAAAAAGTTAAAGAACAGCAACAAAAAAATGAAAATAAAAGAAAACAAAAAAAAAACAAAAACAAAAAAAACAAACTAATATAATAATAATAATAATAAATGCAGTCATAGATTGCAATAAACTTTTTTTTCCATTAGGTAGAGCTGTGCCCACTGGGCCAAGCTTCTCCTTTCAATAGGTGGGAACCAATCACTGTGCAGCAGCTATTCCTCCCACACTGGGTGGGTGTCCAATCCTGAGTGCCTAGGGCCTTCTTTTGTGTTTCCTCAAGCCAGGCCCCACTCACCTGTGACACTCACCACAATACTGGCTACATGCCAGGTCTGCTGCTCCTAGGAGCCCTGTTTTCATGAACGCCTGGGCACAATCTCCCTGTTTGTCTCCCTCAGACCCTAAGTTTTTAGAGCTTAGGCCTGAGAACCCCCAGCGAATTTGCTTGCACTCCGGAAGCCATGCCCCCGGAAGCTGGAGCAAGAGACTTCAGTTTTCAGCACTGGTGGGAGCGGTGGCCTGGAGGTCTGCACCACGAGTCCCGTGCCACTCCTAATTCCCTCGGTCTGGATATCGCGCTCAAGGGAGAGCTGGGAGGGGCTCTTAAGATTTCCCCACAAGTTCGCAAATTTATAGGAATTTGCTTCACTTTCAATCACTTCCTGCTTCAGGACACATGTATTCTTCCATGTTTCTTGACAGGTCTTTTCATGAGACTTCTTTCAAGACACATGACTTTCAATTTCCATAATCACTTTTGAAGCAAAACTCACATAAACTTTATGATAAATTATAACTCTGATATTACCATTAGATGTATAACTGGTTGGAATTAATGATTGCATACCAATATAGGATTTCTTATATATTTTCAGATAAAAATTCAATCCATTATTTAAAGTGAAAAGAGTTATATTATTTATTCACAGAATGGTCTATTCATGCATTATCTCTATATTCATAGACGCAGTGTACACTTCTTTATACCCCCAATACTAATTTATACGTCTTCAAAATATTGCTCCCTGAAATGGTGGAAGAAATACTCATGTCACCTGATCTACTTATACATTATTCACAGAAATATTCGGAACACAAAATGCAAAGGTCACACTTATGTTTGTACCAAAGCCTAAAAGGAAAGTAAACATGGATTACTAAAAACATCCATGTCCATGTTGCCTAATGCTGTCAAATGTCAATCCTATTGGTGACTACATATTTGTTTCTTCTTAAGATTATATATTCAAACTCAACCCTACTGAAAATGTCTAATCCTATCCCTCACTTTATACATTGCCTGATTTCATTATGGCTCTATTTCTGTTTCCTACATATTTTCCCCAGTTCATCATTGTGACTGACTCTTCACATGTGCTGACATTTACATTCACACTCTAATCGATAACCTATTGCTAATAAACTTTTGTTCCTAATCCTATACTCATTCTTTTAGTAAACCTACCGAATATCTTCCTAATCCGACCGACTATCATTTTTTGACTGGTTGTTCTCTTCTACATTCAATCAAGCAAGGTACAAGGTCTTATGCCATTGTATATTGATCTATCTGAGACCTCTGTGCAGAATGCAATTCAATGCTAAGTATCACAATCAAGGGTCCAATGCCCTTCTGGGCTTCAAATGTTACCTAGATTTCTGGTTTCACACTTATATTTCACATATATATTCTGGTAAATATCGCAGTTTCAAATACCATTATTCATTCTGCAGGATTATTCCTAAACTAAATCCAACATGTTATTGACCCTAAACATACACTGTTCCCTCAATCTAACTTTACAGAAGAGCAGGGACAGAGTTGGTCTTACAATACAGGAATGTAGGGGATCTTCCACCTGCTGAGAACCTCAAAGGTCCATGCAGACATGATCCCTGGAAAAGAGGTAGGCAGCTATGAAGGACCTGAGAGAGCAAAAGTCATCTTCCATGGCAAACAACCTTGTCAGGATGAAGGGGTGTGTCTGAATCAGCCACTTTCTTCTTAATGTAGAGAAGATGGACCAAACAAGGTCTGTGTGGAGAGCTGTTCCCGTGTGTCTATGGTTGATATGCCATTCTAACTTGTGACAGTGTCACAGGAAGTAGGGGCAGCCTCCATCTCATGGGACCCTTGGAAGCAACTATTAGGACAAAGTGTTTGCCAAGGCATTGACCTATTCAGTTCCTGAAGGAAGTGACCTACCTTACTTCTTTGGTGATGGAACTCTCTGAACTTGGGATCCAGGAAGCCAGGCATCCAGAGCCAGTCCCAGTCCCAGTCCCAGTGGGCTCACTTGTTTAGTTTTACTAATGACAGATTCTGTCTTTTTTGGTACCTACTGATGTGAGGATGGCCAAATGCCAGGAGAGCTCTGAAGACGGGCCTTTCCTTAGTAACTAGGTAGTGGCTCACCGCAGGCTCCTAACAACTTCACAGAGTTGGCCAAGGAGACCAGATCTGACACAGTACAGGCCATTTCGGGGGAACATAGTAGGGCCCGCCAGTCAGAGGACACTCTGGATATTCACAGACTTACTTGGAGAAGGAGGTGCCTTTGTGTTTGTGGGTGTGAGTTTGTGGTTTTGTCTCATTTTCTTAGAATAGGTAGAAAAGCTGGTATGTCTGGTTTGCAGTGGACTGTTTCTAGATAGTCGTTTGACAAGGCAAGTGTTTCTATGTCTGTGTATAACACTGTGTCCGTGGTTGTAGACATTAGAAAAGAGAATGCATCAATGAATGTGTCCTGTCTAGTAGAAAGCTTCCCAGCATTCATCCTGCCCAATTTATGACTGCACTGCAGGTTGCCTTATCGATGAGCAACACCTAATATCTTCCTAAGTTTCAGATTTCTTCCTGAATTCTGACCAATCTGCAGAATAGTCTCATGGTTTTGTGTCCAAGATAGGTACCACCCCAAGCTCTGTCACATGGCCATGTACTTAATAGCTGAAGGCAATGGCGAGCATCTTAGAAAACTCAGATATCAGTGTGACCAGGTAAGTCTCAGTGGAGAAACCATGTTTTGTGCCTTTTGCTTACCTATTTTTCTGTTTCACTCAATGACAGGAAGGTCTTTGCCTCAGGCCACCCCTTTGTGAAGCATGAAAAAAAACAGTTTTCATATGGAAATGATTGGGCATCACCTGTGGCTCTTTGCTTAATTGCTTTGAAAGGGATGTGTCTGAATCAGCCTCTTGGCCCTGTGTGAGGCTGTGGCTTAGATTCTCAGCACCTGATGGATATAAAGAAAGATCCCATGTGTGCATCCAAAACCAAAATGGCAAAATTCAGTCATTGTGGATGATGTCTCTCTCCTTCCTCTATTAGGTTGCAGACAATCATCAAGTGAGTATAGGGATCCTTTGGGTCAAATGAGTTTTTCAAAGCCATGCAGAGGTGCGTGGGTTTTCTCATGATTCCACTTCACATAAAGAATCTAAACCCAACAGTCAGTAGGCCTCAAATTGGAGAAGCAGAGCAGTTGTAATGGCAGGCCTATTTGATCACTCCTGGTTCACAGGTATGGTGTCCAGGCCACCCTGACTTTAGGCAAATGAGGACCAAGGGAGCTTATTTTGGACACTCTCTTGCGCTGTACCCCTCATGGAAATCTCCAGCCAGAGGTTATAATGAGGGTCTATGTGGAAGAAGATGAGGGCCATGTGGGAATGTTTTGGTTTTAATTTTGGTCATTTGTGTGGCAGTTGGAAGGGATGACTGGGTCCACCTCGGCTTGTACTCTGGTGTAATACTCCTTAGAGACTGAGTTGTAGAACTGACCTCAGAGAAGTATTGCCATGGATTGTGTGGGGATGTTAGGAGGCCACGCATGAGAGTCGCCCTTTGAAACTGAGATCTAGGCCAAGGGTGGCTTTCCACAGAACACTGAGAATCTCAGCCAGGATATCACATGATTTTATTCTGAAAAACTTGGCAGCCATAGTTGAGAGTCAAAACACACATGGACCTCACATTGTAGACCTCAATGGTCCTGGCTTCATGTGACCTTTTGGCCACTATTTCGGATGCCTTGCCTGTGATTGTTCTCCAGAGCTTTTATTGAAATGAGCTTCCTTAACATTTAATGGTTCCTGAATGAATTGAAACCCACAGTGACTACAACTTCTTCCTTGAATAATGGCTAGATAAATACCATGAAATTTTTGAAATTTCCATGACGAGGTGGCACTGGAAAACCTTTGGATGTCCTGATGCTGATCATAGTATACCAGACAGTGCCTTGATTGACAGGGTTTCATGAAAATGGTGAAGAACAGAGATGCCAGTTAGTTGTCGCCTGATGATTAGTGGGCCTAGAGCAGTGGTGGACAGATGTGTGACAAAACATCTGTGGTGGGGCCACGTGGATCTGCCATTGGCTTCCAAATGGCTTGTGACTGATATGGTTACAGCCAACAGACCCAATAGGTAAAGGCATCTTGTTATATGGAGAGGTTTCAGGGAAATGTTCAGAATCAGGTTGCTATGATCAAGGGGGCAAGCTATGTGGGATAGAAGCCTGGTTATTGCATTCTCCTGCAAACCCTCACCCACCACACGTGACTAAACTCCCTCCAGCAATGTGTCCCAATTGAACTCCTTTATTTCGTGAAGCAAATACCAAACTCCCAATGCAGCAGCAAGAAACACCACTAAAAGTGGAGGATGAACAAATGTCTTCCCAGTTAACACAGGGAGAAACTTAGCCCCAGTGTCCACAGTTTAGCTACAAAAAAAGAATTCAGCACTGCTGCCACATGTTCAATGAAAAATAAGAAACCATGTCTTACAGGTCACATATATGCAGAACCATCTTTGATGGTCTCTCTACAAAAGAACTAAATCTCCTGAAAACAACATATATTTCAAGTGACCAACCTCAGAGGCAGTTTCTCAAGAATTCTTTCGGCCAGCAGAGCTCCATGTTTGAGGAGTGTTTACCTTTTGCTTACTTTTTTGAACTCTGCTACCACCTCCAAGGATGTGAACTCCTGAGCATATTCCATTCCAGATATATATTCACAGATTTTCTAACTCTTCTCCTCTAACTGTGTCTTACTTTGGTAAAAGATAATGTCAAGGCATTGTTCTGGATGAGAGTGGGAAGATTTTGAGTAGCACATATTTGCATAGGCATTGGATACATTTTTCAATTTCCCTTCAAAAGACTGAATCTCTGACCCTAACCAATTCCCAACTAGACTCTGACTACTAATGCTAATATGATGGAGAAAAATAACAAAAAACAGAAAAGAAGTACAAGCAGTTCAGTGGAGGCAAGGTGTATACTAGGACTTGCATTTTGCATAATATAGGGTAGGAGTTATAAATCTTGCAAATTTTTTTTTGAAATAGTTCTCCATGAGTTTTTAAAGTTAACAAATATGTGAATTCCTTTCTCCCTTTCTCTGTAGCCTATTAAGCACATGTATTTTTATATGCACATTTAGATTTCTACCTGGTACCACACGTATATTCTTGTGAGGTGTTTGACTTGGCAGATACAAATTGTGAGAAGAGATCACTCCTCGTAAATGCTGTTGGAACTGAAATTTCAAACTATGGGTGAACTTTCTAGTTGAACAACATTATACATAAATCCATGTTCAGTATAATGAATATTTTTGGATCTGTGTATGATATATATTTCATGATGAATTTTGATTGGCATATATATTGCTAGTTTTTAATGTCTCTCTCTCTCTGTATATATATATATATATATATATATATATATATATATATATATATACTCTCCAGATTTTTCAAAATATGTAATATATGTGACTTATTATACACTCCCTAAATTCATTCATATTCATTTATGTGGATTTATAATCAACTTTTCACAAGATTATTTTCTAAAATATTCATCCACCTGAAATTCATATTTGTTTCCTATTACTGACAACTAACTTCAGTGAATGGTGTATACAAATCCTAATATTTCTACAGTAACTGACCCAGTTTAACATCAACGCAAGCAGATTCCTATGGGACATGATATATATTTTGACATTCATATTTATTCAACAATGGGACATTATTATTTCTTCAGTTTATGCACATCATAGTATATATATTTCATCCAAAATTTCAAAAATATATAGGAATTTGTTTCACTTTCAATCACTTCCTGCTTCTGAACACATGTATTCCTCCATGTTGCTTTACTGGTCTTTTCATGAGACTTCTTTCCAAACACATTATTTTCGATTTCCAAAATCAATTTTGAAGCGAAACTCACACACTCTTCATGAAAATCCTAATACTAATATTATCATTGATGTATAACTGGTTTTAATGAATGTCTGTATATCAATATTTGATTTCCTGTATATTTTCAGATATCAATTCAATTCATTATTTATAGTGGAATGAGTATATGTTTTATTCAGAGTATGTTCTATTCATGCATTATCTGTATATTCATAGAAACAGGGTACACCTCTTTGTACCCCCAATACTAATTTATACGTCTTCAAAATATTGCTCCCAGAAATGGTGGAAGATATACTCATGTCACCTGATCTACATATATATTTTATCACAGTAATATTATGGACACAAAATGCAAAGGTCACACTTATGATTGTACCAAAGCCTAAATGGAAAGTGAGCATGGATTAGTAATAACATCCATGTCCAGGTTGCCTAATGCTCTCAAATGTCAATCCAATTTGTGACTACATATTTGTTTCTTGCTAAGATTATATATTCAACCTCAACCCTGTTGAAAATGTCTAATCCTATAACTCACATTATACTTTGCCTGATTTCCTTTTGTCTCAATTGATATTTACTTTCATACATATTTTCCCCAGTTCATCATTGTGAATGACTCTTCACATGTGCTGACATTTACATTCACTCTCCACCCGAAACCCTATTGCTAAAAAACTTTTGGTCCAAATCCTATACTCACTCTTCTTTCTAAACCTTCTGACTATCTTCCTAATCCTACCGATTATCCCTTTTTGACTGCATGTTCTCTTCAACATTCAATCATCCAAGGTAAAGGTCCTATGCCATTGTATAGCGATTAATCAGAGACATCTGTGCAGAACATAATTCAAAGCTAAGTATCCTACCCAAGGGCCCAATACACTTCTGGGCTTCAAAACTTACATAGATTTGGGTTTTCAAACTTATATTTCACCTTTATATTCTTTTAAATATCGCAGGTTCCCAATAACATTATTCATCCCGCAGAATGATTCCTAACCGAAATCGAACCTGTTATTAACCCTAACCATACGCTGTTCCCTCAATCTAACTTTACAGAGGAGCAGGGACAGAGTTGGTCTTACAATACAGGAATGTAGGGGATCTTCCACCTGCTGAGAACCTCAAAGGTCAATGCAGAAATGATCCTTGGAGAAGTTGTAGGCAGCTATGTAGTACCAAAGAGAGCAAAAGTCTTCTGACATGGTAAAGAACCTGGACAGGATGAAAGGATGTGTCTGAATCAGCCTCTCTCTTCTTAATGTACAGAAGATGGACCAAAGCATGCCTGTATGGAGAGAAGTTCCCCGGTGCATATGGTTGATATACCATTCTAACTTGTGACAGTGTCACAGAAAGTAGGAACAGCCTCCATCTCATGGGACCCTTGGCAGCAACTGCTAGGACAAAGTGGTTGCCAAGGCAGTGACCTCTTTCATTTCATGAAGAAAGTGACTTCACCTAACTTACTTGGTGATGGAACTCTCTGAACTTGGGATCAAGGAAGCCAGGCATCCAGAGCCAGTCCCAGTCACAGTCCCAGTGGGATCACATGTTTGGTTTTACCAAGGGCAGAGAGTCTTTTTTTGGTACCTACTGATGTGAGAATGGCCAAATGCCAGGACAGCGATGAAGAGGGTCCTTTCCTAAGAAAGCAGGTAGTTCGTCATCGCTGGTTCCTGACAACTTCACAGATTTGGCCACGGAGACCAGATCTGAGACAGGGCAGGCCAGTTCGGGGTAACAATATGGTCCACAGACAGAGGACACTCCCGATAATCACAGACATATTGGGGGAAGGAAGTGCCTTTGTGGGTGTGGGTGTGAGTTTGTGGTTTTGTCTCATGTTCTGAGAATAGGTAGAAAAGGCGGTTTGTTTGGTTTGGAGTGGACTGTTTCTAAAAAGTCGTTTGAAAAGGTGAGTGTTTCTATATCTGTGTATCTCACTGTGTCCGTGGTTGTAGACATGAGAAAAGAGAATGCATCAATGGATATGTCCTGTCTGAAGAAAGTTTTCCAGCATTCATCCTACCCAATTTATGACTGGACTGCAGGTTGCCTTATGGATGGGCCACCCCTACTATCGTCCTAAGTTCCTGTTTTCTTCCTAAATTTTGGCCACTACCCAGAATAGGCTCATGGTTTTGTGTCCAAGATATGTAACACCTCCAAGCTCTGTGACATGGCCATGTACTGGATAGCTGAATGGAATGGCGAGCATCTCAGGAAACTCAGATATCAGTGTGACCAGGAAAGTCTCAGTTGAGAAACACAGTTTTGGGCCTTCTGCTTACCTATTTTTCTGTTGCCCTGAATGTCAGGAAGGTCCTTACCTCAGGCCACTCCTTTTTGAAGCCTGAAGTAAACAGTTTTTAAATGCAAATGAATGGGCATCACCTGTGGTGCTTTGCTTAATTGCTTTCGAAAGGGATGTGTCTGAATCAGCCGCTTGGCTCTGGGTCAGGCTATGGATTAGATTCTCAGCACCTGATGGATATAAAGAAAGTTCCCATGTGTGTATTGAAAACAAAAATGGTAAAAATATCAGTCATTGTGCATGAAGTTTCCTGCCTTCCTCTGTTAGGTTCCTGACCTCCATCAAGTGAGAATAGGATCCTCTGGGTCAAATGAGTTCTTTGAACTCCTGCACAAGTGCTTGGGTTCTCCCATGATGCCAAATCACATAAAGAATCTATACCTGACAGTCAGTAGGCCTCAAATTGGAGAAGCAGAGCAGTATTAAAGGCAGGCCTATTTGATCACTCCTGGTTTACAGGAAGGGTGTCAAGGCCACGCTCAATTTAGGCAAATGACGGGCAAGGGTGCATATTTTGGACATTGTCTTGGGCTGCCCTCCTAATGGAAACCTCCAGCAAGAGTTTATGATGAGTGTCTATATGGAAGAAGATGAGGGTCATGTGGGAAAGTTTTGGTTTCAATTGTGGTCATTTGTGTGGCGGTTGGAAGAGATGACTGGGTCCACATGGGCTTGAACTCTGGTGTGATTCTCCTTCGAGACTGAGTTCTGGAACTGACCTCAGAGAAGTATTGCAATTAATTGTGTTGGGATTGTAGGAGGATACGCATGAGAGTCACCCTTGAAACCTGAGATTGGGCCCTGGGTGGCTTTCCACAGAGCACTGAGAATCTCAGCCAGGATATCACATGATTTTATTCTGAAAGGCTTGGCAGCTATAGTTAAGAGTCAAAACACACTTGGACCTCACATTTTAGACCTCAATGGGCCTGTCTGCATGTGACATTTTGACCACTCTTTGGGAAGCCTTGCCTGTGAGAGATCTCCAGAGCTTTCATTGAAATGAGCTTCCTCACCATTTCATGGTTCTTGGATGAATGGAAACCCCAAAGTGCCTCCAACTTCATTCTTGAACAATGGATAGATAAATACCATGAAATTTTTGAAATTCCCAATGACCAGGTGGCACTGGAGAACCATTGGATGTCCTATTGCTGCTCATGAGTGTACAAGACAGTGCCTTGATTGACTGGATTTCTTGACAATGGTGTAGAACAGAGATGCCAGTAAGTTGGAGCCTGCTGAGTAGTGAGCCTAGAGCAGTGGTGTGCAGTTGTCTGATAATATATTTGTGGTGTGGCCATGTGGGTGTGTCATTGGCTTCCAAATGGCTTGTGACTGATTTGGTGCAGCCAGCAGAAAATTATATGAAAAGGCATCTGGTTATATGGACAGGTTTCAGGGCAATGTTCAGAATCAGGTTGCTATGGTCAAGGGAGCAAGCAATGTGGGATAGAAGCCTGGTTGGTGCATTCTCCTGAAGACCCTGACCCACCACACCTTACAGGACTCCCACCAGCACTGTGACCCATTTGAAATCCTTGTATGTTGTGAAGCAAATACAAAACACCCAGTGCAGCTGCAAGAAACACCACGAAAATTGGAGGATGACCAAATGGCTTCAAAGTCCACACAGGGAGACACTTAGCCCCCAGTGGCCACAGTTTATCTACAAAGAGAGAATTCATCACTGCTTCCTCATGTTCATTAGAAAATAAGAAACCATATCCTCCAGGTCACATAGATGCAGACCCAGCTTTTATGGTCTCCGTACACAGGGAGCTAAAGCTCCTGACAACAACATATACTTCAAGTGCCCAACCTCAGAGGCAGTTTCTCAAGAAGTCTTAATGCCAGCATAGCTCCATGTTTGTGGAGTGTTTACACTGTCCCTTACATTTGGAAACTCCTCTACCACCTCCTGAACATTTTCCATTCCAGGTATGTATTCACAGATTTTCTAACTCTTCTTCTCTAATTGTGTCTTACTAGGGGCGAAGATATTGTCAAGGCATTGTTCTGGATGAAAGTGGAAATTTTTTGTAGCACATATTTGCATACACATTGGATTCATTTTCCTATTTTCCATTTGAAATACTTAATAACTGACACTAACCCATACCCTAATAGACTCTTACTACTAATCCTAATATGATGGAGTAAAATAACCCAAACAGAATAGAAATACAAACATTTCAGAGGAGGCATGGTGTATAGTTAGACTTGGCTTTTGCATGATAAAGTGTAGGTGTTATAAATCTAGTTAATTTTTAATTGAAATAGTTCCATGTGTACTTAAAGTTAACAAATATGTGAATTCCTGTCACCCTTTCTCTGTAGCCTATTCAGCACATGTATTTTTATATGCACATATAGAATTCTACCTGTTACCACAGGTACATTCTTGTGAGGTGGCTGACTTGGCAGATAGAAATTGTGAGAATAGATCACTCTGCCTAAACGCTGTTGAAACTGAAATTTCAAACTATGGGTGAGCTTCCTAGTTGAACAACATTATACATAAATCCATGTTCAGTAAAATGAATATTTTTGGATCTGTGGATGATATATATTTCATGGTGAATTTCGATTGGCATATGTATTGCTAATTTTTAATGTCTGTGTGTGTGTGTGTGTGTGTGTGTGTGTGTGTATATATCTATATCTATATCTATCTATATATATATATATATATATATAAACTCTAAATTTTTTTAAAATATAAAATATATGTGTCTTATTATAAACTCCCTAAATTCATTCATATTCATGTATGTGGATTTAGAGTTAACATTTCACAAGATTATTCACGGAAATATTCATCCACCTGAAATACATATTTTTTTCCTAGAAATGAAAACTAACTTCAGTGAATGGTGGATACAAATCCTAATATTTCTACAATAATTGATCCAGTTTCTCATCAATGCAAGTAGATTCCTATGGGACATGATGTGTATTTTGATGTTCATTCTTATTCACCACTGGTATGTTACAATTTCTTCAGTTTATGCACATTATAGGATATATATTTCATCCATACGTTAGCAAAATTATAGGCATTTATTTCACTTTCAATCATTTTCTGCTTTAGAACACATGTAATCCTCCATGTTTCTTGACTGGTTTGTTTATGAGACTTCATTCCAAACATATTATTTTCGATTTCCATAATCATATTTGAAGCAAAACTCACACACCCTTCATGATAAACTATAACCCTAATATTACTATTAGATGTATAACTGGTTGGAATGAATGATTGTATATCAATATAAGATTTCTTATATATTTTAAGATATCAAATAAATCCATTATTTAAAGTGGAACCAGTTATATTATTTATTCACACTATTGTCTATTCATGCATTGTCTCTATATTCATAGACACAAGGTATACCTCTTTGTAAACCCAACACTAATTTATACGTCTTCAAAATTTTGCTCCCAGTAATGGTGGAAGAAATACTCATGTCATCTGATCTACATATACATTTTATCACAGTAATATTCTGGACACAAAAAGAAAAGGTCACACTTATGTTTGCACCAAAGCCTAAATGTAAAGTGAACATGGATTACTAAAACCATCCATGTCAAGTTTGGCTAATGCTCTCAAAAGTCAATCCTATTTGTGACAACATATTTATATAAGTTTATATATTCAAACTCAGCCCTGTTGTAAATATCTAATCCTATCTCTCACTTTATACTTTTCCTGGTTTCATAATGTCTCTATTTATATCAGCTTTCCTACATACTTTCCACAGTTCATCATTGTGACTGACTCTTCAATTGTGCTGACATTTACATTCACACTCTAATCCAAACCCTATTGCTAAGGAACTTTTTTTCCAAATCCTATACTCACTCTTCTTCTTAAACCTACTGACTATCTTCCTAATCCTACCCATTATCCCTTTTTGACTGGATGTTCTCTTATACATTCAATAATACAAGGTACAGTGTCTAATGCCATTGTATATCGATCTATCTCAGACATCTGTGCAGAACATAATTCAACGCTAAGTATCACAATCAAGGGCCCATCCCCATTCTGCGCTTCAAATCTTATTTAGATTTCTGTTTTCATACATATATTTCACCTATATATACTTATAAATGTCGCAGGTTCCCAGTACCATTATTCATGCAGCAGAATGATTCCTTATTCAAATTGAACATATTATTAACCCTAACCATACACTGTTCCCTCAATCTAACTTTACAGAAGAGCAGGGACAGAGTTGGTCTTACAATACAGGAATATAGGGGATCTTCCACCTCCTGAGAACCTCAAGGTCCATGCAGAAATGATCCCTGGAGAAGATGTAAACAACTATGAAGGACCTGAGAGAGCAAAAGTCAGCATCCATGGCAAACAACCTGGTCAGGATGAAGGGTTGTTTATGAATCAGCCTCTCTCTTCTTATTGTAGAGAAGATGGACCAAACCAGGTTGGTGTGGAGAGCTGTTCCTCGGTGCCTATGGTTGATATACCATTCTACCTTGTGAAAGTGTCACAGAAAGTAGGGGCAGCCTCCATCGCATGGTCGTCTTGGAAGCAACTGTTAGGACAAAGTGGTTACCAAGGCAGTGATCTGATTCAGTTCCTTAAGGAAGTGACCTCACCTCACTTCTTTGTTGATGGAACTCTCTGAACTTGGTATCCAAGAAGCCAGGCACCAAGAGGCAGTCCCAATCCCAGTGGTCTCACTTGTATGGATTTACCAAGGACAGAGTCAGTCATTCTTGGTACCTACTGATGTGAGGACAGCCAAAACCAGGAAAGCTCTGAAGAGGGGCTTTTCCTGAGAAAGTAGGTAGTGGCTCACTGCTGGCTCCTGACAACTTCACAGAGTTGGCCAAGGAGACCAGATCTGAGACAGGACAGGCCATTTCATTGGAACATAGTATGGCCCACCAGTAAGAGGACACTCCGGATAGTCACAGACCTACTTGGGGGAAGGATGTGTCTTTGTGGGAGTCGGTGTGGGTTTGTGGTTTTGTCTCATATTCTGAGAATAGGTAGGAATGGCGGTTTGTTTGGTTTGGAGGGAACTGTTTCTAGTAAGTCATTTGACAAGGCGAGTGTTTCTATGTCTGTTTATACCACTGTGTCCCTGGTTGTAGACATTAGAAAAGAAAATGCATCAATGGGTGAGTCCTGTCTAGTAGAAAGCTTCTCAGCTTTCATCCTGCCCAATTCATGAATGGACTGCGGCTTGACTTATCAATGGGGAACACCTGCTAACTTCTTAAGTTCCTGTTTTCTTCCTGAATTGTGTGCACTCTCCAGAATAGGCTCATGGTTTTGTGTCCATGATATGTACCTCCTCAAATCTCTGTGACATGGCCATGTACTGGATAGCTGAAGGGAATGGGGAGCATCTCAGAAAGCTCAGATATCAGTGTGACCAGGAATGCCTCAGTGGAAAAACCCTGCTTTGGACATTTTGCTTACCTATTCTTCTGTTGCCCTGAAAGTCAGGAAGGTCTTTGCATCAGGTGTGTCATGTGGGAGTGTTTTGGTTTTAATTGTAGTCATTTTTGTGGCCGTTGGAAGAGATGACTATGTCCACCTGGGCTTGAACACTTATGTGATTCCCCTTAGAGACTGAGTTCTGGAACTGACCTCAAAGAAGTATTGGCATGTATTGTGTTGGGATTTTAGGAGGCCACGCATGAGAGTCGCACTTGGAAACTGAGATCTAGGCCCAGGGAGGCTTTCGGAAGAGCACTGGAAATTTCAGGAAGGACATCACATGATTTTATTCTTAAAGACTTGGCAGCCATCGTTGCAAGTCAAAACACACATGGACCTCACATTGTAGACCTCAAATGCCTGGCTTAATGTGACCTTTTAGCCTGTCTTTGGGAAGCCTTGCCTGTTAGAATTCTCCAGAGCTTTCATTGAAATGAGCTTCTTCTCCATTTTATGGTTCCTGAATGAATTGAAACCCACAGTGCCTTCAACTTCATCCATGAAAAATGCCTAGATAAATATCATTAAAGTTTGGAAATTCCCATCACCTGGTGGCACTGGAGAACCTTTGGGTGTCCTATTGCTGATCATGAGTGTACCAGACAGTGCCTTGATTGACTGGGTTTCATGAAAAGGGTATAGAACAGAGATGCCAGTAACTTGGAGCCTGATGAGTAGTCGGCCTAGAGCAGTGGTGTGCAGGTGTGTGTTAAAACATCTGTGGTGGGGTGATGTGGATATGCCATTGGCTTCCAAATGCCTTGTGACTGATATGGTGCAGCCCCCATGCCCTTGTATGTAAAGGCATCTTGTTATATGGAGAGGTTGCAGGGCAATATTTAGAATCAGATTGCTATGGTCAAGGGGGCAAGCTATGTGGGATATAAGCCAGGTTGGTGCATTCTCCTGCAGACCCTTACCCACCACACGTGACAGAACTCCCTCCATCACTGTGTCCCAGTTGAACTTCTCGTATTTTGTGAAGCAAATACCAAACTCCCAGTGCAGCTGCAAGAAACACCACGAAAATTGGAGGATGACCAAATGGCTTCACAGTCCACACTGGAAGACACTTAGCCCCCAGTGGCAAAAGTTTACCTATAAAGAGAGAATTCAGCCCTGCTGCCTCATGTTCATAGGAAAAAAAGAAACCATGTCCTCCAGGTCATATAGATGCAGACCCAGCTTTGATGGTCTCACTACAAAGGAAGCTAAAGCTCCTGTCATCAACATATATTTCAGGTGCCCAACCTCAGAGGCAGTTTTTCAAAAAGTCTTTAGGCCAGCAGAGCTCCATGTTTTTGGAGTTTTTACCCTGTCCCTTACTTTTTGAATCTTCTCTACAACCTCGAAGGTTGTGAACTCCTGAGCATTTTCCATTACCGATATGTATTCACAGATTTTCTAACTCTTCTCCTCTAATTGTGTCTTACTTGGGGTGAAGGAAATGTCAAGGCATTGTTCTGAATGAGAGTTGGAAGATTTTTGGGTAGCACATATTTGCCTACACATTGGATTCATTTTCCAATTTTCCATTCGAAATACTGAATCCCTGACTGTCAAGGGTAGAAGGAATTCTTTTTCAAAGAACAGCCTGACACTTACAAGAAACAGCCACCAGGAGACATCCTGTCTGGAAGACATCCTGTAGCCATATGTGTCCCTGAGACATCCTGTGGCCATCTTTCTTCCAGAAACATCCTGAAGTTATCTCACCTTGTGAAGACATCCAGGAACTGCCGATAAGAGAGTTTTCCCAAATCCAGCATTTTAATACCCATGTGTGAACAATAAAATTTTGTAGCTTGATCAGAACTCCTGTGTTGCTCTCATCTCTCGTGGCTCTTGTCCCTTCATTCCTCCCAATCTAGGTTCGCTGCCCATGTTGATGTGTCCTGCCGGCCGGGACATCTGGCGCCCACCGACTGGGGCTCAGCCATTGACTGAGGGGGAACCCCTTCCTCCTGGAAGACTTGGTCAAGAGGAGCCCGCGATCGTCTCAGCAGACACCACCCGAAGACATATCCAGGAGGAGGGTGGGAATGATGCACGGTGAGTAACCCACCATGTGACAAGCAGTATCGTCACATGATTTGTTTATTTCAGGCCTCAAGGAGTTCTTCAAGACATGGGGGGCACATGTTAAGAAAAAGGAGTTAAAATTTTTCTTTTCACACATAGGAGCATTGTGTCCATGGTTTCCTCTTGAAGGGACCATTGATGGCAAAAATGGCTTAGAGTAGGAGACTGTTTAAAAGATTATTATGAATCCTTTGGCCCAGAAAAAATGCCAGTTCCCACCTTTTCTTACTGGAACTTAATTAATGAAATTCTTAAAAGTTTTCGCTTTGACAATGGTACCTTACAACTTGTCAGGATTGGGGAAGAGATTATGCAAAAGACCTCTCGTCCCTCCTCTGCATGCCCATCATTAGTATAGACATAGACCCTTCTCAGTCTTCCCAGGACCCTGAGAACCTTCCTGGTCCCCCTCAAAATACGACCCTAATTAATAAGGCTCCAATGATTAAAAACCACCTTTATCCAGTTTTAAATCCCAGAGACACATTGACCCCTGGGAAGGACGCTATCTTGGAGAAGGAAGCAGCTCTCTACCATTCAGAAGACCCGCAACCTGTCAGGACCCTGCCACAGCCTACAGGATTTACACATCCACCTCCCTCCTATATCCCTCCTGCCTTTTGTACTCTGGCCCTTCAGGGGCCATGTGCCCCCCCAGATATTTTTTCCCTACTTCCCCTACCTAACCTCGCTCCCTTGCCAGCATCCTTCCAACATAGACGGGAAGAGATGCAACTTTTAAAATAATTAAATTCCCTTGACTCTGAGCTCTCTTCATTAGCCTTAGCTATGGAGTCAATGCAAGCTGGCCCACAGCGGTCTAATACAAAGTCGAAGCCACTCCATCGGCCTGTTCTCACCTTCCCAGTCACCACCAGTCAGATAGATAAGCCTGCCCAGGCTGAGGTCAAAGACGTCGATGAGGAACAAGAGGAGGAAGCGGGGGAAATGGATCAAGGAGATCAGGACTCAGAGGATGAGGAGTTCACCCCTGGGCAGGAAGGAACCCAGAGTCTACAAAAAATTAAGCCTATGTTTTCTTGAAAAACTTAATAAGGCTTGTGCTCACTATGGCCCCACTGTGCCCTACACGTTGGCTTTATTAGAAATCCACAGCACACAATGGCTTACTCCCAATGATTGGAAATTTTTAGACCAAGCTACCTTCAGTGCCGGAGACTTCCTGTTATGGAATGCAGATTTCGAAGACAATGTCGGGAAACTGCTCAAATAATTTTAACTAAGGCCTCCTCTGAATCTGGGACTTAAGTTTAGCTAGTGGGCAATGCGCCTTTTGACACTAAAAATAACAGGCACGTTTCCCTCCTGGACTCTTGGCGCAGACTCAGATGGCTGGTTTTCCTGCTTGGTGACACCTCCCTCAAAAGGCCTCGGCTACCAATTCCCTGGCAAAAATTTGACAAGTGCCCCATGAGCCTTATAGGTAGTTTGTTCCCCGGCTTAACCTACCTGCGGAATGCTTGCATGAACCAAGCGAAGGTGAAAGCACCAATGTAAAACATCTTGCCTTTGAAAATGCCAACCCAGCATGTCAGGATGTTCTTCAACCACATAAGGATAAAGGGAAACTTTCTGAATTTATTAGACTCTGTGCAGGCGTGGGTGTAGCCCATGCCATGGGTCTCGCTTTAGGGGCCGCCTTTACCAAGGCGTTTCACAATCCTGGCTCACGTACTTGCTTTACTTGTAAACAACCTGGCCATTTTGCATGTTGGTGTCCGAGAGGCAAACAAAGCCTAGGAATAGCGTCTCCTCAAACTGGGGCTTAACCGCCCCCAGCTACCCTTTTCCATAGAAGTGGTAAAGGTCATCACTGGGGCAGTGAGTGTAGATCTAAGACAAATGCCCTCAGACAGCCTATTTCTTCCTGCTTCTCGGGAAACTCCCTGCGGGGCCAGCCCCTGGCCACAACATCCCCCAGGACAAACACAGGAGCAATAAGGTTTGTTCCCTCCCAAACTCCCAACCTACCACAAAATCCTTCTCCACAATTGCCTCCCTCCAACTAGCCACCCCAGGCAGCGCAAAATTGGACCTCTGTGCCACCACAGTTACAATATTAGACTCAATGCAAGGGCCCCAGATAATACCCACTGGAATTATGGGTCCCCCTCCATCTCATACATGTGCCCTTATTCTTGGAAGAGCCTCCACTACCATACAAGGTGTTCAGGTCTTCGCTGGCATTAATGATAATGATTTCACTGAAGAAATAAAAATACTGGCCACTGCTATTAATGGAGTTGCCGCCATCCCAGCAGGAACAAGACTTGCACAATTAATTCTCCTTCCCTTGGATTCAGGAGGCATTTCCACCACCCAAACATACCTCGGGGGGCTGCCTTCTTAGGCTTCTCTGATGTGTATTGGGTTCAACCCATTTCTCACAATAGACCCACCCTTACCTTACTTACTGAAGGAAAGGAATTCCAAGGAGTTCTAGATATTGGAGCTGATGCCACAATTATTTCTCAAAAATACTAACCATCAGGTTGGCCCCTCACTCCATCCTTGACTGACCTTAAAGGGATAGGAAAATAAAAAAATCCTCTGGTCAGCTCAAGGTCTATTAGCTGCACTGATAAAGATGGTAATAAGTCAACTGTCACTCCTTTCGTTGATTCTGACCTCCCTGTTAACGTATAGGGTGGAGATATTTTGAGTCATTGGAAGTTATTCTCGCCAGTCCCAATTCCATGGTGACTCATCAAATGCTTCCTATGAATTTTGTTCCTGGTACAGGCCTGGGGATACTGAAACAAGGACTGGTGGAGCCTATACAACCCATAAAAAAAACAAATACATGTGGACTTGTGTATTCAGATTTTTAGTGTCGGTCCCTGACCCTCCTGTACCCCATGCAGATAAAATTATTTGGGAGACTCAGACTCCTGTGTTGGTGGATCAGTGGCCCCTTACCCAAGAAAAATTGGAGGCTGCCTCCACGTTAGTGCTGGAACAGCTGGCAGCCGGCCATGTAAAGCCCTCAACCTCACCATGGATTACTCCTATTTTTATTATCAAGAAAAAATCAGGCAAGTGGCACCTTTTACAATATTTGTGTGCCATTAATAAAGTTATGTGCCCGATGGGAGCACTACAGCCAGGCATTCCCACACCAGTGGCGATTCCAAAAACCTATTGTAAAATGGTTATTGACTTAAAAGATTGCTTTTTTACCATTCCTTTACATCCTGAGGATAGACCCTATTTTGCCTTTAGTCTCCCTCGCATTAATTTTCTGGGCCCTATGCAGAGATTTCAATGGAAGGTTCTTCCCCAAGGTATGGCCAACAGCCCTAGTCTTTGCCAAAAATACGTTGCTCAAGCAGTAGACCCTGTGAGAGAGCGATGAGCACAAAATTATATTTTACATTATATGGATGATTTGTTAATTGCTGCACCTAATACCCATGACCTTAATAATTGTTACTTGGACTTTTACAAAACCTCACTACCTTGGGACTACAGATAGCTCCAGATAAGTTTCAAACACAGGACCCTTATACCTATTTGGGCCTTAAACTTCAAGATAATCAGATCCAAATTCCTAAAATACAACTATGTGTGGACTATATTCACACACCTAATGATTTTCAAATATTACTGGGGGATATTCAATTGCTAGGAACATATTTAAAATTACCCACTTGTGTACTTTTGCCCCTTAATGATATTTTGATAGGTGATTCCCACCCCTCCTCCCCTCAAAAGCTTACTCCCGAGGCATGACATGCATTAAACCAAGCCACAGAAGCCTTTGCCCAAAAGTTTGTTACACAAATTTATTATAACCTTCCTCTGGTTCTGGTTATTTTCCACACTCCTCATACACCCACAGGAATATTTTGGCAGCGAGATCCACATTTTAAAAATAAAGGCTGCCCCTTGCTTTTGGTCCTTGTACCCACCACATCCTCCAAGGTTATTACTGTTTATCTTGCTCAGGTAGCTTCTCTTATTTTTAAAGGTCGTTTGCTTTCTCGACAACATTTTGGCAAAGACCCTGATAATATTTTAATTCCATATACTAAGGACCAAACCCTTACTACAATTTTTACTACAGACATGGATGAATGGGATATTGCCCTATCAGGCTTTTTGGGAACAATTCATAACCACATCCCCAATGACCCCCTTTTAAATTTTGTCCAGTTACATCCATTTATTTTTCCCAAAATTACTCCAAAGGCTCCCATTCCTCAAGCCCTTACCTTTTTTACAGACGGTTCCAGTAATGGCCGTGCAGTCTTTGTTGTCAATAACAAGCCTACCACCTTTGATACTGTCTATCAGTCAGCTCAGTTTGTGGAATTGTTCGCCATAACACAAGTTTTTATAAAGTTTTTTGATAATCTTGTTAATATTTATACAGACAGTGCCTACATTGCTCATTCTGTGCCCCTTCTGGAGATTTCACCCACCATTAAGGCTTCTTCCAATTCCCCCTTTCTGTTTCACCAGCTTCAGCAGCTAATTCAGGCCAGAAAACATCCATTTTCCTTAGGACACATCATGACACACTCTGACCTTCTGAGCCCTCTAACACAAGGTAATGCCCAAGCTGATGCAGCAACACGTTCCATCTTTCCAATTTTTGTTGGCTCCATTCAAAAGGCCATGGAGTTACACAATCTTCACCATCTAAATTCCCAGAGCCATCGATTACTTTGGAAAATTACCAGGCAACATGCATGAGAAATAGTAAAAGCATGCCCTGCTTGCACTGTCTCCCTCCCAATTCAACACTTGGGAGTTAACCCCCGAGGATTACTGCCCAATCAGATTTAGCAAATGGATGTTATTCATTTTCCTGAATTTTGAAAAACCAAATATATATACGTTTCTATAGATACCTTCAGCGGCTTTATTTTTGCATCACCACATTCTTGAAAGGCTACCAAAGATGTCCTTTCTCATCTTGTTTCAGCCTTTTTCGTAATGTGTAAACCAATACATATTAAAACAGATAAATGTCCTGCATATACCAGTGCCAAGTTTAAACAGTTTTGTGCTACCTTGCAATTTTGTCATACTACTGAAATTCCATACAACACTCAGGGCCAAGGCATGTGGAACTTGCCCAGCTTACCTTAAAGACTTGGCTATCCCGTCTTAAGGCTTCCGCCCTTGTATTTACCACTCCCAGGGATCGCCTTAACCATGCATTATTTGCCCTTATTTTTCTTACCCTAGACAGTGAAGGCCATTTGGCCACAGACAGACACTGGCATCCTTCATCCAATTCTGTTCGCACACCTGTTATGTGGTGCAATCCCATTACAAATAAATGAAAACGCCCACATCCTATCCTCATCAGGGGATGAGGCTCAGCTTGTGTTTTGGACCAAGAGCAAGCATCCCCAAGATGGTTACCAGAATGCCTGGTTAAACAGGTAAATTACTTACCTCAACCCAGGGACGGAGGCCCTCCCCCTGAGGACAAATTTTCCTCCATTTCAGATACAGCCAACAATGTGTGCGAGGATCCTGCTTAAGGCACTTCTGCTGAACAGGTTTGAACACAGAGGCCTTGGACCTCTAATTTCCAACATCATGGGGTACCTTTTTGCACCCCCCCGTGAATGCAAAGGAGGATTTTGGACTGAGGCTCCCACTAGTTGGACCCAGACTGCTGACTGCATGACTAAGGTGACTTACCTCCGTGCCAAGGTTGACCATAATCTCGGAGGAGTTCATCAGCCTAAATGGGTATGTGTTAACAAGCCAAAGATTATTCCCCCTAGTACAAGTAAAGCTCTCCAAAATTGTTCTGCAACTTGTATGCATACCCAGGCGATGCATGTCTCTTGTAATGCGTCGGCTTCACTTTGTGTTAATAAACAGGGAGAACAATTTTTTGAAGCCTCCCTAACTAAAACTCATGCAGCAGGGGGACCACTATTCATTATACCCCCATTCTCTTTGACCATGGAGGAGATGGCAAATACACCAAGCTACAGTCAGCTGGGTGCCAAGGCACTGTCGGAAAACCTTCCTACTGGCCCATTAAGGGCCCTACAGGGGTCTCTGATGGTGGAGGACCCACTTATTCTGTCAAGCATCCTCAGATAATCAAACTTTTGAAACCCCAAATCCCTGAGCTCACATATCATCCCTTAATGTAGCCTAAATCCCAGTTCCCAGGTTTAGATACCAATACATTAGATATTTTGGAAACTACATTCTCCTAGCTTAATAATTCGAACCCCACCCTTGCTGGTGATTGCTGGCTCTGCATGAGAACAGGGACAATCATGCCTATGGAAGTTCCTATTAATTCTATCATGGACAATGATAATACATGCCAACCCGGATTTCCCTTTAAAGTACAGCCTATAGGCACTTTTACATTATTTCTTTTAGGCGCGATGCAGAATAATACCTATGATATTGATGTTCGACTTACTTCCTTTGGAAATTGCTCAACAGTATAAAATTATTCCTCACCCACCTCATCTCTTTGTCCCTCCAATGGCACAGTTTTTATGTGTGGAGGAAACTCGGCCTTCCCACGCTTCCAGCGAATTGGACCATTGGTTGTGTTCTTGCTTTATTACTCCCTGATATAACTATTGTCCCAGGAGATGAACCTCTACCAATTTCTAGCCTAGACACTTTAGTCAAAAGACATAGGTGGGCAATACAGGCTTTACCACTCATTGCCAGCCTTGGAATAACAGCTGCTGTGGGCACAGGTACAGTGGCTTAGGCACGGCTATTCACTCTTACCATCGCCTGTCTCAACAACTTATAAATTATGTACAAACTTTATCAGGAACAATTAAAGATTTGCAGGACCAAATAAATTCCCTGGCAGAAGTGTTCCTTCAAAACAGACGAGGCTTAGATTTGCTGACAGCTAACCAGGGAGGTATTTGCTTAGCCTTAGGGGAACGATGCTGCTTTTATGCCAATAAATCAGGCATAGTACGCATTAAAATTAAGCAGCTTCAAGAAGATCCAGAAAAGAGACAAAGGGAACTATTTGAAAATCCCCTCTGGATTGGGCATAATGGATTTCTACCCTACCTTCTTTCCCTATTAGTCCCTTTGTTGGGTTTACTTTTAATGGTGTCCATAGGCCCCTGCATTATAAAGAGGCTGGTACAATTTATTAAAGAACAGATTAATATTTTGGTTTCTAAGCCCATACAGGTCCACTATCATGGTCTGGAAATGGAAGACAGCACGGCCAACATTTAAAAGAATGTTCAACCCTTCTCACAGGCTTATTAAGTTTACATCCCCACAGATCTCTCTTTCTTACAGAAAACTATAAGTAACAGCTCTGAGCAACCATCTTCTACCCTTGCAATAAGGGTTCGTTCTCCATGGGCCCCTCCGCTTGGGGGAGGACACACCCTTGGAATGAGCACGTTAGGCCATAATAACGGAGGGTCCAGGAAGGACTGCAGGAGGATGGATCCACGGATCCCCAAACACAAGACCTCTGAATGACACGCTCTGGTGCATGGCGGTTGGCATGCTATCCCCTCAAAGACGTCTCCTCCAAAAACATGCCAAAGCCAAGACGAAATCTCCTAGGAAAGATGCTCGCTCAAATCAGGAGATATTCTAAGGCATCCTAGAGAAACAGAGCCACTATCACCCCCTAAATCCATGGCCTGTAAGGTATGGTCGAATATTTTATATAACAAAAGGGGAGATGTCAGGGGCTAGAAGGAAGTTCTCCTTCAAAAAATAGACTGACACAAGAAACAGCCCACTGGGACACAACCTGCCTGGGAGACATCCCACAGCCATCTATCTCCTTTTGACATCCGGCTACCATCTGTCTACCTGAAACATCCTGAGGTTATCTCACCCTGTGAAGACATCCAGCAACTGCCGATAAGAGAGCTTTCCCATCCGCAGCATATAAATACCCTCTGAGAATAATAAAAGTTTGCAGCATGATCAGAACTCCTGTCTTGCTGTCATCTCTCGTGTCTCTTGTCCCTTCATTCCTCCCCAATAGGATCGACACCCAAGTTGATGTGTCCTGCCAGCCGGGCCATCTGACACTAACCCATACCCTCCTAGACTCTGATGACAAATCCTAAAATGATGGAGAAAAATAACCCAAACAGAATAGAAATACAAGCAGTTCAGAGGAGGCATGGTGTATAGTTGCACTTGCCTTTTGCATGATATAGGGTAGGTGTTATAAATCTAGTTAATTTTTAATTGAAATAGTTCTCCATGTGATTTTAAAGTTAACAAATATGTGAATTCCTGTCTCCCTTTCTCTGTAGCCGATTCAGCACATGTATTTTTATATGCACATATAGAATCCTACCTGGTATCAGATGTACATTCTTGTGAGGTGGCTGACTTGGAAGATATAAATTGTGAGAAGAGATCACTCCTCCTAAACGCTGTTGGAACAGAAAATTCAACCTATGGGTTAGCCTCCTAGTAGAACAACATTATACATAAATCCATGTTCAGTAAATTAAATATTTTTGCATCTGTGGATGATATATACTTCATGATGAATTTCGATTGGCATATATATTGCTACACTTTATTGTCTGGGTGTGTGTGTTGTGTGTGTGTGTGTGTGGGGGGTATATATATATATATACACTCTCCAAATATTTCAAAATATGAAATATATGTGTGTCTTACATATACTACCTAAATTCATTCATGTTCATGTATGTGGATTTATAATCAACTTTTCACAATATTATTCTCAGAAATATTCATCCACCTGAATTACATATTTGTTTTCTAGTACTGAAAACTAACTTCAGTGAGTGGTGCATACAATCCTAATATTTCTACAGTAACTGACCCAGTTTAACATCAATGCAACTAGATTCCTCTTGGATATGATGTCTATATTGAAGTTCATTTTATTCAACACTGGTACATTACTATTTGTTCAGTTTATACACATCATAGGATATATATTTCATCAACAACTTCAATAATTTATAGGATTTTGATTCACTTTCAATCATTTCCTGATTCAGAACACATGTATTCCTCCAGGTTACTTGATTGTTTTTTTCATGAGACTTCTTTCCAAACGCTTTTTTTTTTCGATTTCCATAATCATTTTGAAGAAAAACTGACACACTCTTCATGATAAACCATAACCCTAATATTACCATTAGATGTATTTCTGGTTGGAATGAATGATTGCATATAAATATACGATTTTCTGTTTATTTTCAGATATCAATTCAATCGAATATTTAAAGTTGGAACAAGTTATAATATTTAATCACAGTATCGTCTATTCATAAATTATCTCTATGTTCATAGACACAGAGTAAATCTATTTGTAACCCCAATACTAATTTTTTCATCTTCAAAATGTTGCTCCCAGAAATGGTGGAAGAAATACTCATGTCACCTAATCTACATATACATTTTATCACAGTAATATTCTGGACACAAAAAGAAGAGGTCACACTTATGATTGTATCAAAGCCTAAATGAAAAGTGAGCATAGATTACTGAAAACATTGATGTCCAGTGTGCCTAATGCTCTCAAATGTCATTCCTATTGGTGACTACATATTTGTTTCTTCTTAAGACTATATTTTGAACCTCAACCCTGTTGCAAATGTCTAATACTATCACTCAATTTATAATTTGCCTGATTTCCTAATGTCTCTATTGATGTCTGCTTACCTAAATATTTTCCCCAGTTCACCATTGTGACTGACCCTTCACGTGTGCTGACATTTACATTCACTCTCTACCCGATACACTATTGCTAAAGAACTTTTGGTCCAAATTCTGTACTCAGTCTTCTTCTGAAACTTATCGAATATCTTCCTAATCCTACCGACTATCCCTGTTCTAGTGGATGTTCACTTCTACATTCAATCATCCAAGGTACAAGGTCCTATGCCATTGATTATCGTTTTATCTGAAACACCTGTGCAGAACGTATATCAAAGCTAAGTATCCCAATCAATAGCGCAATGCCCTTCTGGGCTTCAAATCTTAACTAGATTTTTGTTTTCATACTTATATTTCACCTATATATTCTTATAAATATCACAGGTTCCCAATACCATTATTCATCAATTAGAATAATTCCTAACCCAAATAAAACCTGTTATTAACCCTAACCATACACTGTTCCCTCAATCTAACTTTACAGAAGAGGAGGGACCAAGTTGGTCTTACAATACAGGAATGTAGAAAATCTTCCACCTGTTGTAAAACTCAAAGGTCCATGAAGAAGTGATCCCTGGAGAACATGTAGGCAGCCATGAAGGACCTGAGAGAGCAAACGTCATCTTCCATTGCAAACAACCTGGTCAGGATGAAGGGTTGTGTCTGAATCAGCCTCTCTGTTCATAATGTAGAGAAGATGGACAAAAACAGTCCTGTTTGGAGAGCTGTTCCTGGGTGCCTATGGTTCATATACCATTCTAACTTGTGAAAGTGTCACAGGAAGTAGGAGAAGCCTCGATCTCATGGGACCCTTGGAAGCAACTGTTAGGACAAAGTGGTTGCCAAAGCAGTGACCTCATTCAGTTCCTGAAGGAAGTGACCTCACCTCACTTCCTTGGTCATGGAACTTTCGGTACTTGGGATCCAGGAAGCAAGGTACCAAGAGCCTGTCCCAGTCCCAGTCCCAGTGGGCTCACTTGTTTGGATTTACCAAGGACAGAGTCAGTCTTTCATGGTACCTACAGATATGAGGATGGCCAACTCCCAGGAAAACTCAGAAGAGGGGCCTTTCCTGAGAAAGCAGATAGTGGCTCACCGCTGGCTCCTGACAAGTTCACAGAGTTGGTGATTTCCGGGGATCATAAGTTGGCCCACCAGTCAGAAGACACTCTGGATAGTCACAGACATACTTTGTAGAAGGTGGTGCCTCTGTGGTTGTCGGTGTGGGTTTGTGGTTTTGTCTCATGTTCTGAGAATAGGTAGAAAAGGCGGTTTGTTTGATTTGGAGTGAACTGTTTATAGTAAGTCCTTTGGCAAGCAAGAGTTTCTATGTCTGTGTATCCCACTGTGTCCATGGTTTTAGACATTAGAAAACAGAATGCATCAATTGTTGTGTCCTGTCTAGTAGAAAGCTTCCCAGCATTCATCCTGCCGAATTTATGAATGGATTTCAGCTTGCCTTATCGATGAGCAACATGTGGTATCTTCCAAAATTCCTGCATTCTTCATGAATTCTGGCTACTCTCCAGAATAGGCTCATGGTTTTGTGTCCAAGATATGTAGCAGTTCCAAGCCCTGTGACATGGCCATGTACTGGATAGCTGAAGGGAATGTCGAGCATCTCAAAAAACTCAGATATAAGTGTGACCATGATAGTCTAAGTGGAGAAACCCTGCTTTGGGCCTTTTGCTTACCTATTGTTCTGTTGCCCTGAATGTCAGGAAGGTCTTTGCCTCAAGACATTCGTTTGTGAAGCCTGAAGAAAACAGGTTCAAATGGAAATGAATGGACATCACCTGTGGATCTTTGCTTAATTCCTTTGGAAATGGAAGTGTCTGAATCAGCCTCTTGGCCCTGTGTGAGGCCGTGGCTTAGATTCTCAACCCCTGAAGAATCTAAAGAAACATCACATGTGTGCATCCAAAACAAAAATGGACAAAAGTGCAGTTATTGTGGATGAAGTCTCTCCCCATTCTCTGTGAGGTTCCTGACCTCCATCAAGTTAGAATAGGGATCCTTTGGGCCAAATCATTTCTTCAAAGCCCTAAAGAGGCTTGCCCATAATTGCTTGAATTTTCCCGTGACTACAATTCACATAAAGAATCCAAACTGCATAGTCAATACGCCTCAAATTGGAGAAACAGAGAAGTATTAACAGCAGGCCTATATGAACACTCCTGGTTCACAGGAGTGGTGTCCAGGCCACCCTGAATTTTGGCAAATTAGGGGCAAGAGAGATTATTTAGGAGACTGTCTTGAGCTTCGCCCCTCGTGGAAAATTCCAGCGATAGGTTATGATGAGTGTCTATATAAAAGAACATGAGGGCCATGTGGGAGTGTTTTGGTTTTAATTGTGGTTGTTAGTGTGGTGGTTGGAAGAGATGACTGGGTCCACCTTGACATGAACTCTGGTGTTTTTCCCCTTAGAGACTGAGTTCTGGAACTGACCTCAGAAAAGTATTGCCATTAATTGTGTTGGGATTTTAGGAGGCCATGCATGAGAGTCGCCCTTGGAAACTGAGATCAAGGCCCAGGGTGGCTTTAAACAGAGCACTGGGAATCACAGCCAAGATATCACATAATTTTCTTCTGAAAGACTTGGCAGCCATAGTTGAGAGTCAAAAGACACATGGACCTCACATTGTAGAACTCAATGGGCCTGGCTTCATTTGACCTTTTGGCCATTCTTTGGGAAGCATTACCTGTGAGATTTCTCCAGAGCTTTCATTGAAATGAGCTTCGTCAAGATTAATGGTTCTGGAATGAACTGAAACTCACAGTGCCTCCAACGTCATTGTTGAAATATGGCTAGAAAAATACCATGAAATTTTTGAAATTTCCATGACCAGCTGCCACAGGAGAACCTTTGGATGTCCTGTTGCTGATAATGAGTATAACAGACAGTTCCTTGATTGACTGGTTTTAATAAAAATTGTGTAAAACAGAGATGCCAATAAGTTGGAGCCTGATGATTAGTGGGCCTAGAGCATTGGTAGGCAGGTGTGTGATAAAACATCTGTAGTGGGGCCATGTGGATCTGCCATTGGCTTCCAAATGGCGTGTGACTGACATGATGCAGCCAGCAGTCCCTTCTAAGTAAAGGCATGTTGTTATATGGAGAGGTTTCAGGGCAATGTTCAGAATCGATTTGCTATGGTCAATGGGGCAAGCTATGTGATATAGAAGCATGGTTGGTGCATTCTCCTGCAGAAATTGAAATACCACATGTGACAGAACTCCCTGCTGCACTGTGTCCCAGTTGAACTCCGTGTATTTCATGAAGCAAATACCAAACTCCCATTGTAGCAGCAAGAAACACCATGAAAATTGGAGGATGAACAAATGGCTTCACAGTCCACACAGGGAGACACTTAGAACCCAGTGGCCACAGTTTACCTACAAAGATCAAATTCAGGACTGGTGTCTCATGTTAATTGGAAAATAAGAAACTATGTTTTACAGGTCACATAGGTGCAAACACAGCTTTGATGATCTCAGTACAAAGGAAGCTAAAGCTCCTGATAACAACATATGTTTCAAGTGCCCAACCTCAGAGGCAATTTCTCAAGAAGTCTTTAGGCCAGCAGAGCTCCATGTTTATGGAGTGTTCACCCTGTCCCTTACTTTTGGAAACTCCTGTACCACCTTCAAGGTAGTGAACTTCTTAGCATATTACATTCCAGATAAGTGTTCACTGATTTTCTAATTCTTCTCCTCTAATTATGTCTTACTTGGGGCGAAGATAATGTCAAGCCATTGTTCTGGAGGAGTGGGAAGATTTTGTGTGGCACATATTTGCATACACATTGGATACATTTTCCAATTTTCCATTCGAAATACTGAATCCCTGACTCTAACCCCTACCATACTAGACTCTGACTACTAATCGTAATATGATAGAGAATAATAACCAAAACAGAATAGAAATACAAGCAGTTCAGAGGAGTCATGGTGTATAGTTGGAATTGCCTTTTGCATTATATAGGGTAGGAGTTATAAATCTAGTCATTTTTTTGTTGAAATAGTTCTCCATGTGTTTTGAAAGTTAACAAATATGTGAATTCCTGTCTCCTTTTCTCTGTAGCCTATTCAGCACATGTAATTTTATATGCACATATAGAATTGTACCTGGTATCACACGTACATTTTTGTGAGGTGACTGACTTGGCAAATACAAATTGTGAGAAGAGATCACTCCTCCTAAATGCTGTTGGAACTGAAAATTCAACCTATGGGTAAGCCTCCTAGTTGAACAACATTATACATAAATCCATGTTCAGTATATGAATATTTTTGGGTCTGTGGATGATATGTATTTCATGATGAATTTCGATTGGCATATATATTGCTAGTTTTTAATGTCTGTGTGTGTGTGTGTGTGTGTGTGTGTGTGTGTGTGTATATATATATATATATATATATATATATATATATATATATACTCTCCAGATTTTTCAAAATATGAAATATTTGTGTCTTATTTTGCACTCCCTAAATTCATTCATATTCATGTATGTGGATTTATAATCCACTTTTTAAAAAATTATTCTCAGAAATATTCATCCACCTGAAATACATATTTTTTCCTAGTACTGAAACAGTTTTCAGTAAATGGTGCATCCAAATCCTAATATTTCGGCATTGCAAGATGGTTGTGAAGACAGTGTATCACACCCAGTGTACCCTGCCACTGCGCAAGTGAATAACGAGTTAGAGCAATGAAAAACTATCTTGTTAGGATCTTACAGGAAAATGGGTGTTTACCGAAACCTAGAAGAATGATTTCCACCACCGAGGTCCGGTAATTGAGTCTCAAACACAAGCCACTTGTGCAACTGGAGATCCATTCTGATTGATCCGCGTGACCTGCCCTGTGTCTACAAATGGTGAGGCACCACCGAGAAGCGACCAGCAAGCAGGGAGAAACGTTGCTGCGGATTCTGTGGAATCCTGCTGGCTGAGCATCCACTGAGCCCCCAGCTGAATTCGGGATTTCAGACGGGGAAGTTAGCAGTACATTTCTATGCCCCAAAGCGGAAACTCCACAAAGGAAACCAACAGCCACCATCTTGGAGAGCTGAAGTAACCACCACCACTCCCTGACAGATTGCAAGAATAAAACAGGTGTGTGTTTCTCAGCTCATCTCACATACAGAGGGGAATTCACATAAAATATCTCCTAGGCTTTTGGGGGAGGGATAATCAGAGCAAGTCTGCATAAAGACTGGGGTAAAACTAGAGGCACCTGACCTTCATCTCCCCTTCCCATCAGCGGCAAAAATGAAACTTGTCTAGCCAGTGCGGGGCGATGGGCAAGCGAAAAAAATTAAAACAATAGAGTTCCAGGGTTCCCAATAGACACCCTCCCCACCCAACAAACGGCAGACCCAGAGAACAGTTTGAGCTGCCGAGAAGCATCACTCAGGAGAAATCTGGTCTAGCAGGAGAAATCAGGACTAGCAGGATAAACCAGGGGACTACAGGCCAGGCCCTCCTGACTGGCTGGCTGGAGAACGCCGGCCCACTGCCAGTGTGACTGGGCAACTGGAGACCACCTTCCTGCTGGTGCCAGACCACCTGCTGACGCTATGTCTTGACGGCTGGAGAACGCGCGCCTGCCGGCGACCGAACGCGCAACTGTGTGGCTAGAGATCACCCACCAGCCGAAGACAGACCACAAGCTGCCCGCGCTACTGGGTGGCTGGAGACTGCCGGCCTGCCAGCGACCGGGAGCTGAAACCAACCAGAGACAATCCAGTCCACCCACCCAATTCGGACACTCCGGCAAGGAGCCTGGGGCCCACCACAGCAGAGAGGTGACATCACTGGAGCTCGGCCGTCAGAATTCCTTAACAGCGGAATCCACTTAAGCAGGCATAGTCTACCAACACAAAGGAGAGAAAACAGAGATATATAAACTCATAACAAATCTATAGAAGAGAGCAGAAACACAGCAATCAAATAGAGCTGGAAAATGATGTGAACATCATGAAAAAACAAGGGAAAACAAGGTGTACAAACAATGAAGGACAACTTAATACTACAGGAGAACCTAGAAGCATCAGAAACAGGGATAGGGAAAAAACTTAAGTCATACCTAACTCAGATGGAAAGGAATAAGAGAGAAGACATGAGGCAGCAAGTCTAAGGATAAAAGTATATTTTGAAAATGAATTAAACAAACAAATTCAAATGGCAAACAACAAGCTTTACCAGGAGATAGAGATCTTTTAAAAAATCATACAGTAATTCTAGAAATGCAGGAAACTATAAACCAAATTAAAAACTCAAACAAGAATATTACAAATAGACTAGATCAAGTAGAAGTCAGAACATCAGATAATGAAGGCAAAGTTTGTCAACTTGAAAAGAATATAGTCAACACAGAAAACATGCTTAAATCCCATGAGCAACTATTCAAGAGATATGGGATGTCATAAAAAAAAAAATTGGGAGTCATCGGGATAGAAGAAGGCATAGAAATTCAAACCGAATGAATGAACAACATATTAAATGAAATAATTCTAGAAAACTTCCCAGAGATGAAAGATGGAATGGATTGCCATATCCTGAAAGCCTACAGGACCTCAAACATTCAAAACCATAATAGACAAACTCCAAGACATATAATTATGAAGATAGCCAACATACAGAACAAGGAGAGAATATTAAAAGCTACGAAAGAAAGTAGGCAGATAACATTCAGGGGTAAACCAATAAGGTTAACAATTGATTTTTCATCACAGACTTTGAAAGCGAGAAGATCTTTGAACAATGTATTTCAAACACTGAAAAATAATGGATTCCAACCAAGAATACTGTATCCAACAAAATTAAGCTTCAGATTTGACAATGAAATTAAGTCCTTCCTGATAAATAAAAGCTAAAAGAATTCGCAGACAGAACACCAGCACTGCAAAGCATTTTGAGCAAAATACTACAAGAAGAGGAATTGAAAAATAGTGCCCAAAACTAACAGCGGGAGGTATCTCAGTAAAGGGGTAAGAAAAAAACCAAAAAGTAAAAACTACCCAAATTAAAATAAATAAATAAATAAACATGACTGGAAGTACAAATCATATTTCAATTGTAACCTTAAATGTTAAAAATCTAAACTCACCAATCAAGAGACATAGGCTAGTAACCTGGATCAAAAAAATAAATCCAACAATATGCTGCCTTCGAGAGACTCATATGAAAGGTAAAGACATACACAGGCTGAAAGTGAAAGGTTGTGAAAAATCATACCACTCATATGGCCCTCGGAAGCAAGCAGGAGTGGCCATACTCATATCATATAAAATCAACTTCAAACCTACGTTAATCAAAAGGGATAAAGTAGGACACTATATATTGTTAAAAGGAACCATCCACCAACAAGACATAACAATTATCAATTGGTATGCATCAAACAATTGAGCTGCAACGCTCATAAAACAAACTCGCCTCAAGTTCAAGAGTCAAATAGACTACAACACAATAATTATGGGTGACTTCAACACACCGCTCTCGCCATTAGACAGATCCTCTATAAAAAACTGAATAAAGAAACTATAGAATTCAACAGCACAATCAATAACCTTGACGTAACCGACATATATAGAATACATCAACCATCATCAAGTGGATACACTTTATTCTCAGCAGCACATGGATCCTACTCCAAGTTAGACCATATATTATGCCATTGGGCAACTCTTAGTAAATATAAAGGCGTGGAGAAAATACCATGCACCATATCTGATCATAATGGAATGAAACTGGAAATCAATGATAAAAGAAGGAAGGAAAAATCCTACATCACATGGAAAATGAACAATATTCTACTGAATGATCAATGGGTTACAGAAGACATAAAGGAGGAGATAAAAATATTTTTAGAATCAAATGACAATACAGACACATCGTACTGGAATCTATGGGACACAAAGAAGGCAGTTTTAAGAGGGAAATTTATTTCTTGGAGTTCTTTCCTCAAAAAAAGAATAAAACAACAAATAAATAAACTCACAGTACACATCAAAAACCTAGAAAAGGAAGAGCAAAACAACAGCAAATGTAGTAGAAGACAAGAAATAATTAAAATTAGAGCAGAAATCAACGAAATTGAAACAAAAAAAAAAACATTGAAAAAATTGATAAAACTAAAAGTTGGTTCTTTGAAAAAATAAATAAGATTTACAGGCCCTTAGCCATGCTAAGGATGAGAAGAAGAGAGACAACTGAAATTACTAACATACGGAATGAAAAAGACAATATCACAACAGACAGTACACAAATACAGAAGATAATTAGAAAGTATTTTGAAACCCTATATTCCAATAAAATAGAAGATAGTTAAAATATCGATAAATTTCTTAAGTCATACGATCTGCCCAGATTCAGTCAGGAAGACACACACAATTTAAACAGACCAAAAACAAAGGAAGAAATAGAAGAAGCCATCAAAATACTACCAACCAAAAAAAAGCCCTGGACCTGATGGGTATAGAGCAGAGTTCAAAAAAACCTTCAAAGAAGAATTAATACCAATACTTTTTAAGCTATATCAAGAAATAGAAAAATAAGGAGCTCTTCCAAATTCATTCTCGGAGTCCAAAATCACCCTGATCCCAAAACCAGACAAAGACACTTCAAAAAAGAAAACTACAACCAATATCTCTAATGAACTTGGATGCAAAAATTCTCAATGAAATCCGCGTGAATTGAATCCAAAAGCATATCAAAATAGTTGTGCACCATGATCAAGTAGGATTCTTCCCTGGAATGCAAGGCTGGTTCAATATACGGAAATCAATAAATGCTATTCACCACATCAATAGACTTAAGGACAAGAACCATATGATCATCTCCATAGATGTAGTAAAAACATTCGACACAGTTCAGCATCCCTTTATGTTCAAAACACTAGAAAAACTAGAAATAACAGGAACTTACCTCAACATTGTAAAAGCTATATATGCTAAACCTCAGGCTAGGATCATCCTAAATGGAGAAAACTGAAGGCATTCCCTCTGAAATCTGGAACAAGACAGGGATGCCCTCTATCACCACTTCTATTCAATTTAGTTCTTGAAATACTAGCCAGAGAAATTAGACAGACAAAAGAAATTAAAGGCATAAAAATAGGAAAAGAAGAACTTGAATTATCGCTATTTGTGGATGACATGGTAATATATTTAACAGACCCAAAAGGGTCTACAAAGAAACTACTAGAGTTAATAAATGAAGGATATAAAACCAACACGCATAAATCAAAGGCATTCCTGTATATCAGCAACAAAACTTCTGAAATGGAAATGAGGAAAACCACTCCATTCACAATATCCTCAAAGAAAATAAGATACTTGGAAATCAACCTAACAAAAGAGGTGAAAACCACGGAACCCTAAATAGAGAGATAGAAAAAGATCTTAGAAGATGGAAAAATGTACCCTGTTCATGGATAGGCAGAAGTAAATTCATCAAAATGGCGAAATTACCCAAAGTTCTATACAGGTTTAACGCAATGCCAATCAAAATCCCAATGGCATTTCTTGTAGAAATGATAAAGCAATCATGAAATTCATATAGAAAAACAAAAGACACAGAATAGCAAAATAAATTCTAAGCAGGAAGTGTGAATCGGGAGGTATAGCGATACCAGAGTTCAAACTTTACTACAAAGCAATAGTAACAAAAACAGTGTGGTACTGGTACCAAAACAGGCAGGTGGACAAATGGTATAGAATGGAGGACAGATAAACCAATCCACAAAATTACAACTTTCTTATATTTGATAAAGTGGCTATAAACATGCAATGGATGAAGGATAGCATCTTCAACAAATGGTGCAGGAAAAATTAGAAATCCATATGCAACAAAATGAAACTGAATCCCGTTCTCTCACCATGCACAAAAGTTAAATCAAAATAGATCAAGGAGCTAGATATCAAATCAGAGACACTGCGTCTCATAGAAGAAAAAGTTGGCTACGATCTATATACTGTGGGGTCAGGCTCCAAATTCTTTAATAAGACATCAATAGCCCAAGAGTTAATAACAAGAAAAAAACAAATGGGACTTACTTAAACTAAAAAGTTTTTTTCTCAAGAAGAGAAACAATAAGAGAGGTAAATAGAGAGCCTACATCCTGGGAACAAATTTTTACCCCTCACACTTCAGATAGAGCCCTAATATGCAGAATATACAAAGAACTCAAAATATTAAACAATAAGATAACAAATAACCCAATCAACAAATGGGCCGAGGACCTAATCAGACACTTCACAAAGGAGGACATACAATCAATCAACAAGTACATGAAAAAATGCTCACCATCTCTAGCAGTCTGAGAAATGCAAATCAAAACCACCTTAAGATACCATCTTACTCCAGTAAGATGAGCAGCCATTATGAAGTCAAACAACAATAAGTGTTGGCAAGGATGTGAGGAAAAGTGTACACTTGTACACTGCTGGTGTTACTGCAAATTGGTGAGGCCAATTTTGAAAGAAGTATGGATATTCCTGGGAAAGCTGGAAATGGATCCACCATTTGACCCAGCTATCACCCTTCTTGGACTGTTCCCTGAGGATCTTAAAAGAGCGTACTATAGGGATACTGCCACATCAATGATCATAGCAGCACAATTCACAATAGCTAGACTGTGGAAACAACTTAGATGCCCTTCAATAGATTAATGGATAAAAAAATGTGGCATCTATACACAATGGAGTATTACACAGCACAAAAATGACAAAATCATAGAATTTGCAGGGAAATGGATGGCATTAGAGCATATTATGTTAAGCGAAGCTAACCAGTCCTTAAAAAATAAATGCCAAATGTCTTCTCTGATATAAAGAGAGCAAATAAGAGCAGAAGAGGGAGGAAGAGCATGAGGAAAATATTAACATTAAACAAAGACGAATGGGGGGAGAGAAAGGGAGAGAGAAGGGAAAGCTTATGAAAATATGACCCTCAATGTTACACAAAATCGCATATAAAATGTTGTGAGGGGAAGTGGGGGGGAAACAATGGAGAGAATTGAACAATAGCAGATGAGGTAGAGAGGGAAGATGGGAGGGGAGGAGAGGGTGGATAGTAGGGGATATTAAAGGTAGCAGAATACAACAGTCACTAATATGCCATTATGTAAAAGTGTGAATGTGTAACCGATGTGATTCTACAATTTGTATTTGGGGAAAAAATGGGAGTTCATAACCCAATTGAGTCAAATGTATGAAAGATGATATATCTTGAGCTTTGTAATGTTTTGAACAACCAATAAAAATAAATAAATAAATAAAGGTTTAAAATTTAGTGGGAAGAAATCAGCTAAAAATGGGTTCAGATGTATTCATTTTGCTATGCAGAAACTTTGTTTTGTGTAGTTGTAAATATCACAAATTTATTTTACCAGAAAATGCACATAAATTGAGATGAAAGGATAATTCACCTATCTTCATGAAAAATTCATAGCATTTTCTACACTTTTCATACTTCATTTTTTTCGTGAATATTTTGACATGGACAAGGTCTAGTCTTAGGCTATTCTTCCAGAATACTACCTCATCTGACAAGTTCGTACAATGTGTTGGATTGTTCTTTTCAACTTTTATTTAATAGTTTCTAGCTGATAATGTGTATTTTTCTTATCTTTATTTGGACATTATCTTTGCATTTTATGTTTTACTGGGGAAGAGACTCATCAAAAGCTCTTTATTGTATGTATCAACAATCAAACATTTAGAGCATGCAATTATTCTTAATTTTGCATGAAAATAAATTTGTACCATTTTTCTTATAAAGATGTAGTATTATTAATATTGTCCCTACTGTAATAAGTAACTACTTACAAGAAGAATTAAACAATTGACTTTATATCAATTTCAATCATGAAAAGTACTAAAATAAGTATTTGGCAATTAATACACAATTGATAGAAATAGAAATCACAAGAACGCCATTTAAAATGTCAGTGCATATGGTCCTTAAATAATAGGTTGTTCAAATAAAATTTCTCTAATTCATAAGAGTTAATATGCCATATTACAGCTTAATGTGATATAAAACCTTAAATTATCAGTATTGATAAATAAGAATGATACCTTTTTACTTAAATATGTTTATTTGATTTTCACTGTAAGATGTTAATTATGGAAGAATTGAGAATTAAGAAAGAATTGGTCTATATTATTTCTAACAGGAAAATCAAAGTACTTTTAAATATATATGTATATATATAATATATGTAATGCATATGCATGAATATAGATACATATGTGTAATAAATGTATTGTAATATATCTATCAGGTGATTATAATTTTTAGATTTTCTCAAGAAAAAGAATGACTATAAAAAACAGTCTTAAACTTAAATTTCATAGCATACTACTGTTTGTAATGACATGAGAGAAAAATAGATATGGAGGGGAAATGAAAAAGGAAGGGAGAGAAGGGGGAAAATGTGGAAGAAAGTGAGTAAAGAAGAGGGACATGAGTGTATGATGTTAAGATAAAAGTGGAGGGGCTGGGTTTGTGGCTCAGTGGTAACATGCTTTTCTAGCATGTGTAAGGCACATGGTTCTATTCTCAGCACCACATACAAATAAACAAAATGAAGGTCAATCAACAACTGAAAAAATAAAAAATAAAAAAGAAGAAATATTATGAAAATTCCAAGCTTTGATGAATGTTAAATAAAAAAAAATTATGTTACATAGCCTTATGTAATTTTAGACTATCCAAAATAGTCACTAAATGTTAGATTATTAGTGCTATAACTAAAAATCCATTGATCTTTCCTCTACATTCTGTGGCATGCTAGTGCTAAAATAAATTGTATTATTAATCCCCCCCAAAATCCTAATATTTCTACAGTAACTGACCCAGTTGAACATCAATGCAAGTAGACATGATGTGCATTTTGACGTTCATTTTTATTCAACACTGGTACATTACTATTTCTTCAGTTTATGCACATCATAGCATATATGTCTCATCAAAATTTCGCAAATTTATAGGCATTTGTTTCACTTTCAATCACTTCCTGCTTGAGAACACATGTATTCCTCCATGTTTCTTGACTGCTCTTTTCATGAGACTTCTTTCCAAACACATTATTTTCGATTTCCATTATCACATTTGAAGCAAAACTCACAAACCCGTCACAATAAACCATAACACTAATATTACCATTAGATGTGTAACTGGTTGGAATGAATGGTTCTATATCAATATAAGATTTCTTACTTAGTTTCAGATATCAATTCAATCCATTATTTAAAGTGGAACCAGTTATATTATTTATTCACAGTACAGTCTATTCACGAATTATCTCTATATTCATAGACACAGGTACACCTCTTTGTACCCCCAATACTAATTTATACGTCCTCAAAATATAGCTCCCAGAAATGGTGGAAGAAATACTCATGTCACCTGATCTACATATACATTTTATCACAGTAATATTCTGGACACAAAAAGCAAAGGTCACACTTATGATTGTACAAAACCTAAATGGAAAGTGAACATGGATTACTAAAAACATCCATGTCCAGGTTGCCTAATGCTCTCAAATGAAAATCCTATTGGTGACTACATATTTGTTTCTTCCAAAGATTATATATTCAAACTCAACCATGTTGAAAATGTCTAATCCTGTCACTCACTTTATACTTTGCCTGATTTTGTAATGTCTCTATTGATATCTGCTTTCCTACATATTTTCCCCAGTTAATCATTGTGACTTCCTCGTCACATGTGCTGATATTTACATTCACTCTCTTAGCGATACCCTACTTCTAAAGAACTTTTGTTCCAAATCCTACACTCATTCTTCTTCCTAAATTTACCGAATATCTTCCTAATCCTACCGACTATCACGTTTTGACTGGATGTTCTCTTCTACATTCAATCATCCAAGGTGAAAGGTCCTATGCCATTGTATATCGATTTATCTGAAACATCTGTGCAGAATGTAATTCAACGCTAAGTATCCCAATCAAGGGACAAATGACCTTTTGGGCTTCAAATCTTACTTAGATTTCTGTTTTCGTACATATATTTCACCTCTATATTCTTGTAAATATCACAGGTTCCCAATACCATTATTCATGCAGCAGAATGGTTCCTAACCCATATCGAACATGTTAATAACACTAATCATACACTGTTCCCTCAATCTAACTTTGCTGAAGAGCAGCGACAGTGTTGGTCTTACAATACAAGAATGTATGGGATCTTCCACCTCCTGAGAACATCAAAGGTACGTGCAGAAATGATCTCTGGAGAAGATGTAGGCAGCTATGAAGGACCTGAGAGAGCAAAAGACATCTCCATGGCAAACAACCTGGAAGGATGAAGGAATGTGTCTGAATCAGCCTCACTCTTCTTAATGTAGAGTACACCAAACCAGGCCTGTGTGGAAAGCTCTTCCCAGGTGCGTATGGTTGATATACCATTCTAACATATGAAATTGTCACAGGAAGTAGGGGCAGCCTCCATCTCATGGAACCCTTGGAAGCAACTGTTAGGACAAAGTGGTAGCCAAGGCAGTGACCTCATTCAGTTCCTGAAAGAAGTGACCACACCTCACTTCCTTGGTGATGAAAGTCTCTGAACTTGGGATCCAGGAAGCCAGGCACCCAGAGCCATTACCAATCCCAGTCCCAGTGGTCTCACTTGTTTGAATTTACCAAAGACAGAGTCAGTCTTTCTTCTTACCTGTTAAGGTCTGTAAACAAGTCAGATTGGCACCTGTTATTTTGCTGGAGAAATGTTTGAGTCTGTAAACAAGTCTGGATGGCGCCTGGCAAAATGCCAGAGGGAGTAGTTTGTGAAGTAACAAAAGCGAGCCATTAAGTGTGAAGATTCCTTATTGGTTGACTGCTGTATCTATTTTATGCTAATGAGATAGGCTGTGTAAAATGTATAAATATCGCTCAGATCTTACAATAAACGGCTCTCATTCCTGCTGCATCAACATACACAAGTTATTCGTCACCCCCCAGGTTATTCTGCTGCAGCGGGACTGCGGCAGATGGTGGCCCGTTACGGGGAGCCCTGGGACACTCACGGGTAAGGGTCAAAAAAAGCTTTCTGTCCATAGATAGGAAGGGAGCAATCTGCTCGTCCCTAGGCAGATAGGGCGATAGGAAAAATGACCATTTCGAGAAAATGGAGAAGATTGATGCAGTATGTTTGTGTCTTGTTTTGTCTTGAAATGTTGTATTGTCTTTGTGATGAAAATATGGAAGGGGTGAGAAGTAAATTGATAAGAGAAAAAGGCACCCCAGTGGAACCAAGAATAGTTAGGGCATGTGTTGATAAAAGCCCAGAAACTCTAGTCAGAAAGAAAAAGAAAGTTCAGAAGGAGAAGGATTATCAGGAAAAAAGTTGCAGCAAAAGGCTATTACTGAATACTTTTCGATACTGGAGGGTGCGTGAAATGACAAGGCGGCTGCCACCTGCCCAAGCCGATCATGGCGCAGTAAGAATTTTCCAAGAGGCAGTTGAGGGCTCTTCCCCGCCCCCCTGCCCGGGGGAGCGGATCACCACTGTGAGCCCAAATCTAGACCTGACCTGGAGGCACGGTCTCGCAGGCTTTTGCTCCCTGTGCCCGGAAGAAGTTTGAGCCCAGGACTCTGCCTGGGGCCATCTGGGGCTGCCCAGGATGCTACAGCTGGCAGAAGATGCCACTGGCATCCCTGAAGTTTGATCATTTCCAAGGCCAGTAACTACAATGGGTCTCCCACACCTGCAGGCTGATGAGTAATGAGTACTATTAAGGCTTATTTCAAATGTAAAAAACCTTGAGATAATGTACTAAAATTGTTCAGAAGGTTGTTTTCTTAGTGAAATGCTACAGGATTTTCTTTAGCCATCCGGAGTTCCTGCCTTTGTCCAAGTGCCGGTGAAAACAAAGGTGGAAGAATTTACAATGTTGCTGAGAACTGGAGGAAACTTCGGCTGAGAACCCGAGGAGACTTCGGAGCTATCGCTGTTTCTGCTACTACAACTTAAGCTAGCTGCCTGGAGAACTTACCTGGACTGTGATTTACCTGAACTCTGAGTTAATCTATTGAGACACTGCTTTATCTGGACTGAGACAACAGACTGTAATCTACAACAACTTGTAACTCGGTATCTTTGCTAACGGTGTCATTGCTGGTATAAGTTTTCCAAGGGCTTCTTGCATGGAGCCATCAATTGGATTGGTATTGTAACATTTTGTATCCTCTCTTTCTGTTTCTAGCAGGTTATTTATGGTGTTTCTGTAAAAAACACTATGGTCCTTATTTAAATTAACCAAAAGGGGAAATGTTAACGTCTGTAAACAAGTCAGATTGGCATCTGTTATTTTGCCAGAGAAATGTTAGAGCCTGTAAAGAAGTCTGGATGGCGCCTGGCAAAATGCCAGAGGGAGTGGTTTGTGAAGTAACAAAAGCGAGCCATTAAGTGTGGAGATTCCTTATTGTTTGACTGCTGTATCTATTTCATGCTAATTAGATAGGCTGTGTAAAATGTATAAATACCGCTCTTATTCAACAATAAACGGCTTCCAGTCCTGCTGCATCAGTCTACACAAGTTGTTCGTCACCCCCGCGGTTATTTTGCCCAGCCAGCCGGGCTACGGCACTTACCTACTGATGTGAGGATGGCCAAATGCCAGGGAAGCTCTGAAGATGGTTCTTTCCTGATAAAGCAGGTATTGGCTCACCGCTGACTCCTGACTACTTCAAGAGTTGGCAAGGGAAAGCAGATTTGAGACAGAACAAGCAATTTTGGGGAACATAGTATGGCCCACCAGTCAGATTACACTCTGGATAGTCACAGACCAACTTGGAGGAAAGAGTTGCCTTTGTGGGTGTGGTTGTGGGTTTGTGTATCCCACTGTGTCTGTGGTTATAGACATTAGAAAAGAGAATGCATCAATGGATGTGTTCTGTCTAGTAGAAAGCTTCTCATCATTCATCCTGCCAAATTTATGAATGGACTACGACTTTCCTTATGAATGGGCAATACCTGCTATCTTCCTAAGTTCCTGTTTTCTTCCTGAATTCTGGCCACTCTCAAGAATAGGCTCATGGTTTTGTGTAAAAGATATGTACCACCTCCAAACTCTGTAACATGGCCTTGTACTGGATAGATGAAGGGAATGGAGAGGAACTCAGAAAACTCAGATATCAGTGTGACCAGTAAAGTGTCAGTGGAGAAACACTGATTTGGGCGTTTTGTTTACCTATTGTTCCGTTGCCCTGAATGTCTGGAAGGTCTTTGCCTCAGTCCACCCCTTTGTGAAGCCTGAAGAAAACAGTTTTCTAATGGAAAATAATGAGCATCACCTGTGGCTCTTTGCTTAATTGCCATGGAAAGGGATGTGTCTGAATCAGCCTCTTGGCCCTGTGTGAGGCTGTGACTTAGATTCTCAGCACCTGATGAATCTAAGGAAAGATCTCATGTGTGCATCCAAAACCAAAATTTAAAAAGAGCAGTCTTGTGGATGAAGTCTCTCGCCTTCCTCTGTAAGGTTCCTGATTTCCATCAAGTGAGAATAGGTATCCTTTGGTTCAAAAAGTTTTTCAAAGCCCTGCAGAGGCAAGCCCATAGGTGCTTGGATTTTCTCATGACTCCAATTCACATAAAGAATCTAAACCCCACAGACATTAGGCTCAAATTGGAGAAGCAGAGCAGTATTAATGGCAGGCCTATTTGATCACTCCTTGTTCACAGATAGGTTGTCAAGCCACCCTGACTTTAGACAAATGAGGGTAGGGAGCATATTTTGGATACTGTCTTCAGCTGCGCCCCTCATGGAAACTTCCAGCCAGAAGTAATGATGAGTGTCTATGTGGAAGTAGTTGAGAGCCATGTGGGAGTATTTTGGTTTTAATTGTGGTCATTTGTTTGGCTGATGGAAGAGATGACTGGGTCCACCTTGGCTTGAACTCTGGTGTGAGTCTTCTTAGAGACTGAGTTTGGAAATTACTGCAGAGATGTATTGCCATGAATTGTGTTGGGATTTTTGGAGGCCACACATGGTAGTGGCCTTTGGAAACTGAGATCTAGGTCCAGGGGGCTTCCCACAGAGCACTGGGAATCTGAGCCAGAATATCACATGATTTTATTCTTTAAGACTTGACAGCCAGAGTTGAGAGTAAAAACACACATGGACCTCACATTGTAGACCTCAATGGGCCTGGCTTCATTTGATCTTTTGGCCACTCTTTGGGAAGTCTTGCCTGTGAGAGTTCTCCAGATGTTTCATTGAAATGGGATTTCTCACCATTTGGTGTTCCCAGAATGAATTAAATCCCACAGTGCCTCCAACCTCATCCTTGAAAAATGGCTAGATAAACATCATAAAAATTTGAAATTCCCATCACCAGGTGTCACTGGATACACTTTGGATTTCCTGTTGCTGATCATGAGTGTACCAGACAGTGCCTTGATTGACTGGGTTTCATGAAAATGGTGTAGAACAGTGATGCAAATAAGTTAAAGTCTGTTGAGTAGTGGGCCTAGAGGAGTGTTTTGCAGGTCTGTGATAAAACTTCTGTGTTGGGATTATGTGGATCTGCCAAAAGGCTTGTAACTGACATGGTGCAGCCAGCAGACCCTTGTATGTAAAGGCATCTTGTTGAATGGAGAGGTTTCAGGTCAATGTTCAGAATCAGGTTGATATGGTCAAGGGGGCAAGCTATGTGGGATAGAAGCCTGGTTGGTGCATTCTCCTGCAGACCCTGACGCACAACACGTGACAGATCTCCCTCCAGCACTGTGACCCAGTTGAATTTCTTGTATTTCCTGAAGCCAATACCAAACTCCCAGTGCAGCAGCAAGAACACCATGAAAAGTGGAGGATTACCAAATGGCTTCACAGTCCACACGGGGCCACACTTAGCCTTCAGTGGCAAGAGTTTACTTACAAAGAGAGAATTCAGCCTTGCTGCCTCACTTTCTTTGGAAAATAAGAAACCATGTTCTGCAGGTCACATAGATGGAGACCCAGCTTTGGTGGTCTCACTAGAAAGGAAGCCATAGGTCCTGACAACAACATATACTTCAAGTGGCCAACCTCAGAGGCAGGTTCTCCAGAAGTCTTTAGGCTGGCACATCTCCATATTTGTGCAATATTTACCCTGTCCCTTACTTTTGGAAACTCCTCTACCACCTCCAAGATTGTGAACTCGCAATCATGTTCCATTCCTGATATGTATTCACAGATTTTCTAACTCTTCTTCTTTTATTTTGTCTTACTTGGGGCAAAGATAGTGTCAAGGTATTGTTGTGAATGAGAGTAGGAAGATTTTGTGTAGCACATATTTGCATACACATTTGATTCATTTTCCTATTTTACATTCAAAATACTGAATCCCTGACACTAACCCATACCCTACTAGACTCTGACCACTAATCCTAATATGGTGGAGAGAAATAATGCAAACAGAATTGAAATACAAACAGTTCAGAGGAGGCATGGTGTATAGTTGGATTTGCCTTTTGCATGATAAAGTGTAGGTGTTATAAATCTAGTCAATTTTTAATTAAAATATTTCACCATGGGTTTTTGTAGTTAACAAATACGTGAATTCCTGTCTCCCTTTCTCTGTAGCCTATTCAGCACATGTATTTTTATATGCACATATAGAATCCTACCTGGTATCACACGTACATTTTTGTGACCTGGCTGACTTGGAGATACAAATTGTGAGAAAAGATCACTCCTCCTAAACGCTGTTGGAACTGAAAATTCAACCTATATGTGAGCTTCCTAGGAGAACAACATTGTACATAAATCCATGCTCAGTACAATAAATAATTTTGCATCTGTGGATGTTATATATTTTATGATGAATATTGATTGGCTTATATATTGGTACTTTTTAATATCTCTGTGTGTGTTTTGGGTATATATATATATATATATATATATATATATATATATATATATACACTCTCAAGATTTTTCAAAATATGAAATATATGTGTCTTATATACACTACCGAAATTCATTCATGTTCAAGTATGTGGATTTATAATAAAAATTTCACAAGATTATTCTCAGAAATATTCATTCACCTGAACTACATATTTGTTTCCTAGTACTTAAAACTAACTTCAGTGAATGGTGCATACAAATCCTAATATTTCCACAGTAATTGACCCAGTTTAACATCAATGCAATTAGATTCCTATGGGACATAGTGTGTATTTTGATGTTCATTTTTATTCAACACTGGTTCGTTAATATTTCTTCAGTTTATGCACATCATAGGATATATATTTCATCCACAAATTCACAAATTTATAGGCATTTGTTTCTCTTTCAATCACTTCCTACTTCAGAACACATGTATTCCTCCAGGTTTCTTGACTGGTCTTTTAATGAGACTTCTTTCCAAACACATTATTTTCGATTTCCATAATCACGTTTGAAGCAAATCTCACACAGTCTTTATAATAAAACATAACGCAATTATACAATTAGATGTGTAACTGGTTGGAATGAATGATTGTATATCAATATAAGTTTTTGTGTATATTTTCACATATCAATTCAATCCATTATTTAAAGTGGAAACAGTTATATTATTTATTCACAGTATTGTCAATTCATGCATTAATTCTATATTCATAGACACAGGGTACAAATCTTTGTACCGCCAATAATAATTTATACATCTTCAAAATATTGCTCCCAAATGGTATAAGAAATACTTATGTCACCCGATCTACATATACATTTTATCATAGTAATATTCGAGACACAAAATGCAAAGGTCAAACTTATGATTGTACCAAAGCCTAAATTGAAAGTGAGCATGGATTACTAAAAACATCCATGTCCATGTTGCCTAATGTTCTCAAATGTCAATCCTATTTGTGACAACATATTTTTTTCTTCCTAAGATTATATATTCAAACTCAACCCTGTTGAAAATATCTAATCCTATCACTCACTTTATACTTTTCCTGATTTCTTAATGTCTCTATTGATATCGGCCTTCCAACATATTTTCCCCAGTTCATCATTGTGACTGACTCTTCACATGTGCTCACATTTAAATTCACTCTCTATCCGAAACCCTATTGCTAGAGAACTTTTTGTCCAAAACCTATACTCACTCTTCTTTCTGAAACTGAGTATCTTTCTAATAATTCCAACTATCCTTTTTTGACTAGAAGTTCTCTTAAACATTCCATCATCCAACGTACAAGGTCCTATGCCATTGTACATCGATTTATCTGAGACATCTCTGCAGAAAATAATTCAAATCTACGTATCCCAATCAAGGGCCCAATGCCCTTCTGGGCTTCAAATCTTACCTACATTTCTGTTTTCATACTAATATTTCACGTATATTTTCTTGTAAATATTGCAGGTTCCCAAACATTCCTGCAGAATGATTCCTAACTCATATCGAACATGTTATTAATTCTAACCATACACTGTTCCCTCAATCTAACTTTACAGAAGATTAGGGACAGAGTTGGTCTTTCAATACAGGAATGTAGCAGATCTTCCACCTGCTAAGATCCTCAAAGGTCCATACAGAAATGATCCCTGGAGAAGATGTAGGCAGCTATGAAGGACGTGAGAGAGAAAAAGTCATCTCCATGTAATGGCTCACCGCTGGCTCCTAATAACCTCACAGAGTTGGCCAAGAAGTCCAGATCTGAGACAGGACAGGCCATTTCTGGGAACATAGTATGGCCCACCAGTCAGAGGACACTCCGGATAGTCACAGACCTACTTGGGGGAAGGAGGTGCCTTTGTGGGTTGGGTGTGAGTTTGTGGTCTTTTCTCATTTTCTGAGAATAGGTAGAAAAGGCAGTTTGTTCATTTTGGAGTGGATGGTTTCTAGAAAGTCGTTTGACAAAGAGTGTGTTTCTATGTCTGGGTATCCCAATGTGTTCGTGGATGAAGACATTAGAAAGAACATGCATCAATGGATGTGTTCTGTCTAGTAGAAAGCTTCCCAGCATTCATCCTTCCCAATTTATAGATGGACTTGGCTTGCCTTCTGGATGGGCAACACCTACTGTCTTCCTAAGTTCCTCTTTTCTGCCTGAATTCTGGCCACTAACCATAATAGGCTCATGGTTATGTGTCCAAGATATGTACCACCTCCAAGCTCTGGGACATGGCCATGTACAGGATAGCTGAAGGGAATTGGAGCATCTCAGAAAACTCAGATATCAATGTGACCAGTAAAGTCTCTGTGGAGAAACCCTGCTTTGGGCCTTTTGCATACCTATTCTTCTGTTGCACTGAATAACAGGAAGGTCTTTGATTAGGCCACGCCTTTGTGAAGCCTGAAGAAAACAGTTTTCAAATGGAAATGAATGGGCATCACCTGGGGCTCTTTGCTTAATTGTTTGGAAAGGGATGTGTCTGAATTGGCCACTTGGCCCTGTGTGAGGCTGTGGCTTAGATACTTAGCACCTAATGGACCTAAAGAAACATCCCATGTGTGCACCCAAATCCAAAATGTCCAAAAAGCATTCATTGTGGACTACGCCTCTCGCCTTCCTCTGTAAGGTTCCTGATCTCCATCAAGTGAGAATAGGGATCCTTTGCATCAAATGAGTACTTCAAAGCCCTGCAGAGTCTAGCCCATTGGTGCTTGTGATTACGCATGACTCCAGTTCACATAAAGAATCTAAATCCCACAGTCAGTAAGCCTCAAATTGGAATTGTGGAGCAGTATTAAAGGCAGGGCTCTATGATCATTCCGTGTTCAAAGGAAGGGTGTCCAGGAAACCCTGACTTGTGACAAATGAGGTGCGAGGGTGCTTATTTTGAACACTGTGTTGGTCTGTGCCCCTCATGGAAACCTCCAGCCAGAGGTTATTATTAGTGTCTATATGGAAGAAGATGAGTGCCATGTGGGAGTCTTTTGTTTTTAATTGTGGTCATTTGTGTGGCGGTTGGAAGAGATATCTGGTTCCTCCTGGGGTTGAACTCTGGTGTGATTTCCCTTAGAGACTGAGTTGTGGAACTGTTTTCAGAGAAGTATTGCCATGAACTGTGTTGGGATTTTAGGAGGCCACACATGAGATTCCCCCTTGGAAACTGAGATCTATGCCCAGGGTGGCTTTCCACAGAGCACAAGTAATCTCAGCCAGGATATCACAAGATTTTATTATTAAAGACTTGGCAGCCATAGTTGAGAGTCAAAACACACATGGAGCTCACATTGTAGACCTCAATGAGCCTGGCTTCATCTGACCTTTTGGCCACACTTTGGGAAGCTTTGCCTGTGATAGTTCTCCATTTCTTTTGTTCAAATGAGTTTCCTTGCCATTTAATGGTTCCTGAATGATTGGAAACCCACAGTGCCTCCAACTTCATCCTTAAAAAATAGCTAGATAAATACCACCAAATTTTTGAAATTCCCTTGACCAGGTGGCACTGGAGAACCTTTGGATTCCTGTTGCTGATCATGAGTATACCAGACAGTGCCTTGATTGACTTGGTTTCATGAAAATGGTGTAGAACAGAGATGCCAGTAAGTTGGAGCCTGCTGAGTAGTTGGCCTAGAGCAGTGGTGGGGAGGTGTCTGATATAACATCTGTGGTGAGGCCATGTTTATCTGCCATTGGCTTCCAAATGGCTTGTGACTGACATTGTGCATCCAGCAGACCCTTGTATGTAAAAGCATCTGGTTATATGGAGAGGTTTCAGGGCAATGTTCAGAATCAGGTTGCTATGGTCAATGGGGCAAACTCTGTGGGAAAGAAGCTTGCTTGGTGCATTCTCCTGCAGACCCTGACCCACCACATGTGACAGAATTCCCTCCAGCACTTTGTCCCAGTGGAACTCCTTGTATTCCAAGAAACAAATACCAAACTCCCAGTGCAGCAGCAAGAAACACCACAAAAAGTGGAGGATGAAAAAACGGCTTTACAGTAAACACGAGGAGACACTTAGCGCGCAGTGGCTACAGTTTACCTACAAAGAGAAAATTCAGCACTGCTGCCTCATGTTCATTGGGAAATAAGAAACAATGTCCTCCAGGTCACATAGATGCAGACCCAGTTATGATGGTCTAACTAGAATGGAAGCTAAATCTCCTGACAACAACATATATTTCAAGTGCCCAAACTCAGAGGCAGTTTCTCAAAAGTCTTTAGGCCAGCAGAGCTCCATGTTTGTGCAGTGTTTACCCTGTCCCTTACTTTTGGAAACTCCTATACCACCTCCAAGGATATGAACTCCTGAGCATATTCCATTCCAGATATGTATTCACAGATTTTTGTAACTCATCTCCTCTAATTGTGTCTTACTTTAAGCGAAGGTGATGTCAAGGCATTGTTCTGGATGAGAGTGGGAAGATTTTTTTGTAGCACATATTTGCATAAATATTGAATTTATTTTTCTATTTTCAATTCGAAATACTGAATCCCTGAAACTAACCCATAACCTACTAGACTCTGACTACTAATCCTAATATGATGGAGTAAAATAACCCACACAGAATAGAAATACAACCAGTTTAGAAGGGGCATGGTGTATAGTTGTACTTTCCTTTTGCATGATAAAGGGTTGGTGTTATAAATCTTGTCAATTTGTAGTTAAAATAGTCCTCTATGTGTTTTTAAAGTTAACAAATATGTGAATTCCTGTCTCCCTTTCTCTGTAGCCTATTCAGCACATGCATTTTCATATGCACATATAGAATATTACATGGTATCACACGTACATATTTGTGAGGTAACTGACTTTGCAAATGCAAATTGTTAGAAGAAAACACTTCTTCTAAATGCTGTTGGAACTGAAAATTCAACCTATAGGTGAGCTTCCTAGTTGAACAACATAAATCCATATTTAGTAAAATCAATATTTTGGGATCTGTGGATGATATATATTTCATGGTGAATTTCGATTGGCATACATAATGCTACTTTGTAATGTCTGTATTTAGGTGTGTAAGTGTGTGTGTGTGTGTGTGTGTGTGTATTATATATATATTATATATATATATATATATATTAATATATATATATATATATATATTCACTCTGCTGATTATTCAAAATATAAAATATATGTGTCTTATTATACACTAACTAAATTCATTCATATTCATGTATTTGGATTTATAATCAACGTTTGAGAAGATTATTCTCAGAAATATTCATCCACCTGAAATACATGTTTGTTTCCTAGTACTGAAAACTAACTTCAGGGGATCATATTATGGCGGTGATGGGAGTTCATTACCCCCGTGTACCGCCTCACATTGCAGGAGAAGGACAAGTTAGAACGGCTAAAATCTATCTTGTTAGAAATTTCCAGGAAAATTGGTGTACTCCAAAACCTACAGGAAGGATTTCCATTGCACAAGAACCAGCTACGGGGGCTCAAACGCCAGCGATTTGTCCTCACGGAGGGTCACACTGCTTATTCAGCAAATCACCCCACGGCTAGTGTCTGCAATGCGCGCTGGGAAACGACGAGAGAGCAACGCAAAGATATAGCCCTGTGGATTATGCGGGCTCCTGCCAGCTGTGCAATCACTGTGCTCAGTGTTGAGTTGTGGGTTTGAAACGGGGGAAGGAAGCGGTCCAATTCGGTTTTCCACACCGGTGAGACCACAGAGGAAGATAGCGGTCACCATCTTGGAGAGCTGACGTCACCATCCCTGTTGTCGACTCATCACAGCTCATTCAGATACAGAATAGGTAATTTCAGGCTGCCATTTGCCTTCATCTTGCAGACAAATTACTCAGGGTCAGTGCTGAAGAACCCACGAAAATTGCTTCTTGGATCCTGCTCTAATCAGAACATACACCGAGCCCGGAGCGGCTGAATTCCGGGTCCCGGAACTGCTCTGGCCCAGGGCTAAAGAACGTGCAGAAACTGTTTCTTGGTATGGGTCCTGCTGAATACTGTAAAGGTAAATGCCAACTGAGCCTTCATAGACAGTGGCAACAGGATTGAGACGGGGCTTGTGAGGGCCGGTCAGGACTCACTCGTTGCTTTGGTCACCCTGCAAAGGGAAAGAAATGCTGCCATTCACATGGGATACCAACATGGCAGAGATCTGATGTGATCACAAAGCGGTGGAGGAGATAACTTCATCTATACCAGCGGCGAGAGAAATAGTTGGTCTCCTGGTAAAGAAAGTGAGTCACAAACATCCGAGTCTCTCTCACTTAGTCATCAAGCCAGAGGTGCAGAGCAGAGCTGCCACCTGTGCCTGGAACAGGCCCAGCGACCCACCGGCATGGTAGTCATGTCACCCCAATTGGAGTAGGGGCAGAGCACACCCATGCCTGCAAGGTAGGCAGACGTACGACCAACCGGCAGAACAGGCCCAGGGGCCAGTCAGAATGGTAGACAGATCACCCCAATTGGAGGAGCATCACAGCCGCCAACCGCACCTGCAATGGAGACTTTTCCACTATACAAGAGCAATATAAATATATAGGGGGAAAATTTCAAAAACACAACAGTTTCACCAAGCAGAAAGAAACGCAAGCTGTATGAAAAGACAAGAAAAGAAAGGACCACAAGCAATGCAGGTCAACTCAACTTTAGAAGAGGTAATAGATGCAGCATATGGAATGTCAGATAAAGAATTCAGGATATACATGCTTCATGTGATCTGGAATCTCAAGGAAGACATTAGACAGCAAAAATCAGACAATGAAAGATCACTTCGACAATGAATTACATTAAAAAATCCAAGTAGCAAAGATCAACTATACAGTGAGATAGAGGTTATAAAAAACAAACAAACTAAAATCTTAGAAATGCAGGAAGTAATGAACCATCTTAAAAACTCAATTGAGAATACTACCATTAGAGCAGAATACTTAGAAGATAGAACATCAGACAATGAAGACAAAGTATTTCAACTCAAAAAGAACATATACAGCTCAGCAAGACTGTTAAGAAACCATGAGCAAAAGTGCAAGAAATATGGGATAACATAAAGAGACCAAACATAAGAGTCATTGGGATACAGGAAAGTATAGAGGTCCAAACCAAAGGAGTGAGCAATCTATTCAATGAAATAATAGGAGAAAAATTCCTAGACTTGAAGAATGAGACAAAATCCCAAATCCTAAAAGTCTGCAGGACGCCGAACGTGCAATATCATAAGAGATCCACACCTAGACACATGATAATGAAGATACCCAACATACAGAATAAGGAGAGAATTTTAAAAGCTACAAGAGAAAGGAAGCAGATTATAGTTAGTGGTAAACCAACCAGAATAACAGCTGATCTTTCAACACAGTCTCTGAAAGCTAGAAGATCCTTTAATAACATATTTCAAACACTGAAAGAAAATGGGTTCCAACCAATAATCATGTATCCAGTGAAATTAAGCTTCAGATGGAAGATGAAATTAAAACCTTCCACAATAAACAAAAGTGAAAAGAATTTGCAGCTAAAAAACCATCTCTTCAAAACATCCTTGGCAAAACATTACAGGAAGTGGAAATGGAAAATATCAATGAAAACCAACAGTGGAAGGTAGGACATTAAAGGGGGGAAAATAATCAAAGAGGAAATCAAACTATGTTTAGTAACATAAATAAACAAATATGGCTGGAAGAACAACCCATATCTAAATAATAACCAAAAATCTTAATGGCTTAAACTCACCAATTAAGAGACACAGGCTAGTAGAATGGATCACAAAACAAGAACCAACAAAATGCTGCCTACAGGAGACGCATTTTACAGGAAAAGACATACATAGACTCAAGGTGATACTTGGAAAAATCATATCACTCTTATGAACGTTGGAAACAAGCAGGAGTGTCCATACTCATATCAAATAAAATAGATTTCAAGCCAAAGTTAATCAAAAGGGATAAAGAAGGACACTACATATTACTCAAGAAAACCATACGCCAACAAGACGTAACAATCATAAATATATATGCCCCAAACAATGGTGCAGCTTTGTTCATCAAACAAACTCTTCTCAATTTCAAGAGTCTAATAGACCACAATACAGTAATCATGAGAGACATGAACACACCTCTCTCACCACTGGACAGATCTTCCAAACAAAAGTTGAATAAGAAAACTATAGAACTCAATAACACAATTAATAACCTAGACTTAATTGACATATATAGAATGTACAACCCATCATCAAGAAGTTACACTTTTTTCTCAGCAGAACATGGATCTTTCACAAAAATACATCATATATTATGTCACAGGGCAACTCTTAGACAATAAAAAGGAGTAGAGATAATACCATGCATTTTATCTGATCATAATGGAATGAAACTAAAAATCAATGATATAAGAAGGAAGGAAAAATCATTCATCACTTGGAGAATGAACAATAGGTTTCTGAATGATCAATGGGTTATTGAAGACATCAAAGAGGAAATTAAAAAATTCTTAGAGGTAAATGAAAACACAGACACAATATATCGGAATCTATGAGACACATTGAAAGCAGTTCTAAGAGGAAAATTCATTGCTTGGAGTTCATTCCTTAGAAAAAGAAAAAACCAACAAATAAATGATCTCATACGTCATCTCAAAATCTTAGAAAAACAAGAGCAAACAACAGCAAAAGAAGTAGAAGGCAAGAAATAATTAAAATCAGAGCAGAAATTAATGAAATCGAAACAAAAGAAACAATTGAAAAAATTGACAAAACAATACATTGGTTTTTTGAAAAAATAAATAAAATCGACAGACCCTTAGCCATGCTAACAAAGAGAAGAAGAGAGAGAACTCAAATTACTACCATATGAAATGAAAAAGGAAATATAACAAGAGACACTTCAGAAATACAGAAGAAAATCAGAAATTATTTTGAATTAATATACTCCAATAAAATAGAATATAGTGAAGGCATTGATAAATTTCTTAAGTCATATGATGTGCCCAGATTGAGTCAGGAGGATATATACAACCTAAACAGTCTAATATCAATTGAGGAAATAGAAGAAACCATCAAAATACTACCAACGAAGAAAAGCCCAGGACTGGATGGGTATAGAGCATAGTTTTAAAAAACCTTTAAAGAAAAACAAAAAACAATACTTTTCAAGCTATTTCAGGAAAAATGCAAAAATCCTCAAAAAAATTCTGGCGAATCAGACACAAAATCATATATATAAAAAAAAAAATGTGCACCATGATCAAGTAGGATTCATTCCTGGGATGCAAGGCTGGTACAATATACAGAAATCAATAAATGTTATTCATCACATCAATAGACTTAAAAATAAGAACCATATGATCATCTCGAGAGATGCGGAAAAAGCATTCGACAAGGTACAGCATCACTTTACGTTCAAAACTCTAGAAAAACTAGGGATAACAGGATCATACCTCAATATTGTAAAAGCAATCTATGCTAAGCCTCAGGCTAGCATCATTCTGAATGGAGAACAATTGAAGGCATTCCCCCTAAAATCTGGAGGAAAACAATGATGCCCTCTCTCACCCCTTCTGTTCAACATAGTTCTCGAAACACTGGCCAGAGCAATTAGAAAGGCTAAAGAAATTAAAGGCATAAAAATAGGAAGAGAAGAACTCAAATTATTGCTCTTTGCAAAAGACATGATTCTATACCTAGCAGACCCAAAAGGGTCTACAAAGAAACTATTAGAGGTAATAAATGAATTCAGCAAAGTGGCAGGATATTAAATCACCACGCTTAAATCAAAGGCATTTTTGTATATCAGCGACAAATCCTCTGAAATGGAAATGAGGACAATCACTCCATTCACAATATCCTCAAAAAAATAAATAAAATACTTGGGAGTCAACCTAACAAAAGAGGTGAAAGACTTATACAATGAAAACTACAGAACCCTAAAGAGAGAAATAGAAGAAAATCTTAGAAGATGGAAAAATATACCCTGTTCATGGATAAGCATAACTAACATCATCAAAATGACAATATTACCAAAAGTTCTCTATAGGTTTAATGCAATGCCAATTAAAATCCCAAGGTCATTTCTTGTAGAAATAGATAAAACAATTATGAAATTCATATGGAAAAATAAAAGACCCAGAATAGCAAAAACAGCTCTAAGCAGGAAGTGTGAATCAGGCAGTATACCGATACCAGACCTCAAACTATACTACAGATCAATAGTAACAAAAATAGCATGGTACTGGTGCCAAAACAGGTGGGTGGACCAGTGGTACAGAATAGAGGACACAGAAACCAATCCACAAAACTACAACTATCTTATATTTGATAAAGGGGCTAAAAGCATGCAATGGAGGAAGGATAGCATCTTCAACAAATGGTGCTGGGAAAACTGGAATTCCATATGTAACAAAATGAAACTGAATCCCCTCCTCTCGCCATGCACAAGAGTTAACTCAAAATAGATCTAGGAGGTTGATATCAAATCAGAGACACTGCATCTGGTAGAAGAAAACTTTTGCCACAATCTACATACTATGGGGTCGGGCTCCAAATTTCTCAATAGGACACCCATAGCACAAGAGTTAATCACTAGAATCAACAAATGGGACTTACGCAAACTAAGTAGATTTTTCTCAGCAAAAGAAACAATAAGAGAGGTAAATAGGGAGCCTACATCCTTGGAACAAATCTTTACTCCTCACACTTCAGATAGAGCCCTAATATCAAGAGTATACAAAGAACTCAAAAAAATTAAACAATAAGAAAATGAATAACCCAATCAACAAATGGGCCAATGACCTGAACAGACACTTCTCAGAGGAGGACATACAATCAATCAATAAGTACATGAAAAAATGCTCACCATCTCTAGCAGTCAGAGAAAAGCAAAACAAACCCACCCTAAGATACCATCTCACTGCAGTAAGATTGGCAGGCATTATGAAGTCAAACGACAACATGTGCTTTCGAGGATGTGGAGAAAAGGGCACACCTGTACATTGCTGGTGGGACTGCAAATTAGTGCAGCCAATTTGGAAAGCAGTATGGAGATTTCTTGGAAAGCTGGGAATGGAACCACCATTTGACCTATTCCCCTTCTTGGTCTATTCCCTAAAAGAGCATGCTACAGAGATACTGATAAATCGATGTTCATAGCAGCACAATTCACAATGGCAAGACTGTGGAACCAACCTAGATTCCCTTCAATAGATGAATGGATTAAAAATGTGGCATTTATATAGAATGGCTTTTGACTCACAAGGTGCAGCCAGCAGACCCTTATATGTAAAGGCAAATTGTTATATGGTTTGGTTTCAGGTAAATGTTCAGAATCAGGTTGCTATGGACACGGGGGCAAACTATGAGAGATAGAAGATTGGATGGTGCATTCTCCTGCAGACCCTGACCATACACACGTGACACAACTCTTTCCAGCACTGTGTCCCAGTTGAACTCCTTGTATTTCGTGATGCAAATACCAAACTCCCAGTGCAGCAGCAAGAAACCCACGAAAAGTGGAGGATGACCAAATGGCTTGACAGTTCAAACGGGGAGACACTTAGGTTCCAGTGTCCACAGTTTACTTAGGAAGAGAGAATTCAGCACTGTGGTCTCATGTTCATTGGAAAATAAGAAACCATGTCCTCCAGGTCACATAGATGCAGACCCATCTTTGAAGGTCTCACTACAAAGGAAGCTAAAGCTCCTTACAACAAAATATATTTCAAGTGCCCAACCTCAGAGAGACTTTCTCAAGAAGTCTTTAGGCCAGCAGAGCTCCATATGTGTGGACTGTTTAACCTTTCCCTTACTTTTGGAAACTCCTTTAACACCTCCAATTTTTTGAACTACTGAGCATATTTTATTCCACATATGAATTCACAGATTTTCTAACTCTTCTCCTCTAATTGTATTTTACTAGGGTCGAAGGTAATGACAAGGCATTGTTCTTGATGAGAGTTGGAAGATTTTTGCGTAGCATATGTTTGCGTACACATTGGATTCATTTTCCTATTTTCCATTCAAAATACTGAATCCCTGACACTAACCCATACCCTACTAGACTTTGACGATTAATCCTAATATGGTGAAGAAAAATAACCCAAAGAGTATAGAAATACAAGCAGTTCAGAGGAGGCATGGTGTATACTAGGTCTTGCCTTTTGCATGATAAAGGGTAGGTATTATAAAAATAGTCAATTTTTAATTGAAATAGTTCTACATGTATTTTTAAAGGTAACAAATATGTGACTTCCTGTCTCCTTTTCTCTGTAGCCTATTCAGCACATGTATTTTTATACGCACATATAGAATCCTACCTGGTATCATACATAATTTCTTTTGAGGATACTGACTTGGAAGATAAAAATTGTGAGAAGAGATCATTCCTCCTAAACGCTGTTGGAACTGAAAATTCAACCTATGTCAGCTTCCTAGTAGAACAACATTATACATGAATCCATGTTAAGCAAAATGAATATTTTTCGATATGTGGATTATATATATTTCATGATGAAATGCCATTGGCATATATATTGCTACTTTTTAATGTCTGTGTGTGTGTGTGTGTGTGTGTGTGTGTGACTCTCCAAGTTTTTTAAAATATGAAATATATGTGTATTATATACACTCCCTAAATTCATTCATGTTCATGTATGTGGATTTCTAATCAACTTTTCAGAAGATTATTCTCAGAAATATTCCTCCACCTGGAATACATATTTGTTTCCCATTACTGAAATCTGACTTCAGTTAATGGTTCATACAAATCCTAACATTTCTACATTAACTGACCCAGTTTAACATCAATGCAAGTAGATTACTATGGGACAAGATGTCTATTTTGAACTTCATTTCTATTCAACACTGCTACATTACTATTTCTTCACGTTTAGCCCATCATAGCATATATATTTCATCCACAAGTTCACAAATTTAGAGGCATTTGGTTCACTTTAAATCCCTTCCTGCTTTAGAACACATGTATTCATCCAGGTTTCTTGACTGGAATTTTTTGAGACTTCTTTCCAAACACATTATTTTCGATTTCCATAATCCTTTTGAAGAAAATCTCACACACCCTTCATGATAAACCATAACCTAATATTACCATTAGATGTATAACTGGTTGGAATGAATGATTGTATATCAATATTAGATTTCCTGTATATTTTCAGATATCAATTAAATGAATTATTTAAAGTGGAACCAGTTATATTATTTATTCACAGTATGGTCTACTCATGCATTATCTCTATATTCACAGACACAGCGAACACCTCTTTGTACCCCCAATACTAATTTATACGTCTTCTCAATATTACTCCCGGAAATGGTTGAAGAAATACTCATGTCACCTGATCTACATATACATTTTATCACAGTAATATTCTGGACAAAACTGCAAAGGTCACACTTATGATTTTACAAAGTCTAAATGGAAAGTGAACACGGATTACTAAAAACATCCATGTCCATGTTGCCTAATGCTCTCAAATGTCATTCTTTGGTGACTACATATTTGTTTCTTCCTAAGATTATATATTCAAACTCAATCCTGTTGAAAATGTCTAATCCTAACACTCACTTTGTACTTTGCCTAATTTCCTATTGTCTTCCTTGATATTTGCTTTCCTACATTTTTTCCCTAGTTCATCTTTGTGACTGACTCTTCACATGTGCTGACATTGGCATTCACTCTCTAATCGAAACCCTGTTGCTAAAGATTTTTTTTTTCCAAATTCTATACTCACACTTCTTCCGAAAACTACCGATTATCTTCCTAATCTTACCGACTATCCCTTTTGGAGTTGATGTTCCCTTCTAAATTCAATCATCCAAGGTACAAAGTCTTATGCCATTGTATATTGATTTATCCAAGAAAACTCTGCTGAAGGTAATTCAATGCTAAGTATCCCAATCAAGGGCCCAATTCCCTTCTTGGCTTCAAATCTTACCTAGATTTCTGTTTTCATACATATATTTCACCTCTATGTTCTTATAAATATAGCAGATTCCCAATATCATTATTCATCCCTCAGAATAATTCCTAACCCAAATTGAACAAGTTATTAATGCTAACCATACACTGTTCCCTCAATCTAACTTTACAGAAGAGCGGGACAGAGTTGGTCTTACAATACAGGAATATAGGGGATCTTCCACCTGCTGAGAACCTCAAAGGTCCATGCAGATATGACCCCTGGAGAAGATGTAGGCAGATATGAAGGACCAAACAAGGCCTGTGTGGAGAGCTGTTCCTGGGTGCCTATGGTTGATATACCATTCTAACTTGTAAAAGTGTCACATGAAGTAGGGGTAGCCACCAGCACTTGTCCCCGTGGAACTCCTTGTATTTCGTTAAGCAAATACCAAACTCCCAGTGCAGCAGCAAGAAACACCACGAAAATGGAGGATGAACAAATGGCTTCACAGTCCACATGGGGAGACACTTTGCCCCCAGTGGCCACAGATTACCTACAAACAGGGAATTCAGTACTGCTGCCATATGTTCCTTATTAAATAAGATACCATGTCCTCCAGGTCACATAGATGCACACCCAGCTTTGATGGTCTCACTACAAAGAAGCTATAGCTCCGGACAACAATATAAATTTAAGTGCCCAAACTCAAAGCCAGTTTCTCAAGAAGTCTTTAGGCCAGCAGAGCTCCATGTTTGGGTTGTCTTTACAATGTCCCTTACTTTGTGAAACTCCTCCACCACATCCAAGGTTGTGAACTCCTGAGAATTTCCCATTCCAGATTGGATTTATTTTCCAATTTTCACTTCTACAGTAACTGACCTAGTTTTACATCAATGCAAGTAGATTCCTATGGAATATGATGTGTATTTTGAAGTTCATTTTTATTCAACACTGTTACATTACTATTTCTTCAGTTTATGCACATAATAGGATATATATTTATTCCACAAGTTAGGAAGTTTATAGGCATTTGTTTCACTTTCAATCACTTTCTGCTTCAGAACACATGTATTCCTCCATGTTTCTTGACTGGTCTTCTCATGAGACTTCTTTCCAAACACATTATTTTCTATTTCCGTAATCACTTTTGAAACAAAACTCACACACCCTTCATTATAAACCATAACTCTAAGATTACCATTAGATGTATAACTCTTTGGAATGAATGATTGTATATCAATATAAGATTTCCAATATATTTTCAGATATCAATTCAATCCATTATTTAAGTGGAACCAGTTATATTTTTTCCCAGTATGATCTATTTATGCATTATCTCTATATTCATAGACACAGCGTACACCTCTTTGTACCCCCAATACTAATTTATTCGTCTTCACAATATTGCTCCCGGAAATGGTGGAAGAAATACTCATTTCACCTGATCTACATATACATTTTATTACAGTAATATTCTGGACACCAAATGCAAAGGTCACACTTATTATTGTACCAAAGCCTAAATGGAAAGTGAGCATGGATTACTAAAAACATCCATGTCCACATTGCCTAATTCTCTCAAATGTCAATCCTATTCCTGACTACATATGTGTTTCTTCCTAAGATTATATATTCAACCTGAACCCTTTGAAAATGTCTAATCCTATCACTTTATAGTTTGCCTGATTTTGTAATGTCTCTATTTATATCTGCTTTCCTACATATTTCCCAAGTTCATCATTGTGATTGACTCTTCACATGTGCTGACAAACATATTCACTCTCTAACCAAAACCCTATTGCTAAAGAACTTTTGTTCCAAATACTATACTCACTCTTCTTCCTATACCTACCGACTATCTTCCTAATCCTACCGACTATCCCTGTTTGACTGGATGTTCTCTTGTACATTCAATCATCCAAGGTAGAAGATCCTATGCCATTGATTATAGATTTATTTTAGACATCTGTGCAGAAAGTAATTCACTGCTAATTATCCCAGTCAAGGTCCCAATGCCATTCTGGGCTTCGAATCTTACCTAGATTTCTGTTTTTATAATTATATTTCACCTCTATATTCTTTTAAATATTTTAGGTTCCAAATACCATCATTCATCCAGTAGAATGATTTCTAACCCAAATCAAACATGTTGTTAACCTTAACCATTCACTGTTCCATCAATCTAACTTTACGGAAGAGCAGGGATAGAGTTGGTCTTAAAACACAGGAATGTATGAGATATTTCACCTGATGAAAACCTCAAAGGTACTTGCATAAATGATCCCTGAAGAAAATGAAGGCAGCTATAAAGGACCTGAGAGAGCAAAAGTCATCTTCAATGGCAAACAACCTGGTCAGGATGAAGGGTTCTGTCTGAATCAGCCTCTCTCTTCTTAATGTAGAGAAAATGGACCAAACCCAGCCTGTGTGGGTAGCTGTTCCAGGGCGCCTATTATTGATATACCATTCTAACTTGTGAAAGCGTAACAGGAAGTAGGGGCAGCCTCCTTCTCATGTGACACTTGGAAGCCACTGGTAGGACAAAGTGATTGCCAAGGCAGTTACCTCATTGAGTTCCTGAAGGAAGTGACCTCACCTCACTTCCTTGGTGATTAAAATCTCTGAACTTGGGATTCATGAAGCCAGTCACCCATAGCCAGTCTCAGTCCCAGTCCCAGTGGTCACACTTGTTTGGATTTACCAAAGACAGAGTCAGTCTTTCTTGGTAACTACTGATGTGAGGATGGCCAAATGCCAGGAAAGCTCTGAAGAGGAGCCGTTTCTGAGAAAGCAGGTAGTGGCTCACCTCTGGCTCCTGACACCTTCACAGAGTTAGCCAAGGAGACCAGATCTGACACAGGTCAGGCCATTTCAGGGGAATATAGTATGGTCCACCAGTCAGAGGACACTCTGGATATTCACAGACCTACTTGAGTTAATGAGGTGCCTTTGTGGGTGTGGGTGTGAGTTTGTGGTTTTGTCTAATGTTTTGAGAATAGGTAGGAAAGGCGGTTTGTTTGGATTGGAGTGGACTGTTTCTAGTAAGTCGTTTGACAAGGCGAGTGCTTCTATGTCTGTGTTTCCCACTCTGTCCGTGGTTGTAGACATTAGAAAAGACAATGCATCAAGGATGTGTCCTGTCTAGTAGAATGCTTCCCAGCATTCTTCCTGCCCGATTTAGGAATGGACTGTGGCTCGCCTTATGCATGGGAAACACCTACTAACTTTCTAAGTTCCTGTTTTCTTCCTGAATTCCGGCAAATCTCAAGAATAGGCCCATGGTTTTGAGTCCAAGATATGTACCACCTCCAAGCTCTGTGACATGGCCATGTACTTGATAGCTGTAGGGAATGGGAACATCTTAGAAAACTCAAATATCTGTGTGACCAGTAAACTCTCAGTGGAGAGACCCTGCTTTGGTTTATTTGCATACTTATGGTTATGTTGCCCTGAATGTCAAGAAGGTCTTTGCCTCAGGCCAGCCCTTTGTGAAGCCTGAAGAAAACTGTTTTCAAATGGAAATAAATGGGCATAACATGTTGCTCTTTGCTTAATTGCTTTGGAAAGGGATGTGTCCGAATCAGCCTCTTGGGCCTCTGTGAGGTTGTGGCTTAGATTCTCAGCACATGATAGATCTAAAGATAGATTCCATGTGTGCAATCAAAACCAAAATGGCAAAAAAATTAGTCATTGTGGATGAGTCTCTTGCATTCCTCTGTTAGGTTCTTTACCTCCATCAAGTGTGAATAGGAATCCTTTAGGTCAAATGAGTTCTTCAAAGCCCTGCAGAGGTGCTTGTGTTTTCTCAAGACTCCAAATCACATAAAGAATCTATACCTGAGAGTCAGTAGGCCTGAAATTGGAGAAGGAGAGCAGTATTAATGGCAGGCCGATTTGATCACTCCTGGTTCACAGGAAGGGTGTCCATGTCACCCTGACTTTAGGCAAATGAGGGGCAAGCAACATTATTTTGGACACTCTCTTGGGATGCATTCCGCATGGTAACCTCCAGCCAGAGGTTATGATGAATGTCTATATTTAAGAAGATGAGGGCCATGTGGGTGTATTTTGGTTTTAATTGTGGTCATTCTTGTGGCAGTTGGAAGAGATGACTGGATCCACCTGGGCTTGAACTCTGGTGTCATTCCCCTTAGAGACTGAGTTCTGGAACACACATCAAGGAAGAATTGCCATAAATTGTGTGGGGATTTTAAGAGGCCACGCATGAGAGTCGTCCTTGGAAACTGAGATCTATGCCCACGGTGGCTTTCCACAGAGCACTGGGAATCTCAGACAGGATATCACATGATTTAATTCTGAAAGACTTGGCAGCCATATTTGATAGTCAAAACACACATGGACCTCAATTGTAGACCTCAATGGGCGTGGCTTCATGTGACCTTTTGGCCATGTTCTGGGAAGCCTTGCCTGTGAGAGTTCTCCAGAGCTTTCATTGAAATGATCTTCCTCAACATTGAATAATTCCTGAATGAATTGAAATAAACAGTGCCTCCAACTTTATCCTTGAAAATTGGCTAGATAAATACCATGAAATTTTTAAAATTCCAATGACCAGGTGGCACTGAAGAACCTTTGGATGTCCTGTTGCTGATCATGAGTGTACCAGACAGTGCCTTGATTAACTGGTTTTCATGAATATGGTGTAGAACAGAGATGCCAGTAATTTGGAGCCTGAAGAATAGTGGGCCTAGAGCAGAGGTGATTAAGTGTGTGATAAAACATCTGTGGTGGGGTCATGTGGATCTGCCATTGTCTTCCAAATGGCTTGTGACTGACATGGTGCAGCCAGCAGAACATTGTATGTAAACGCATCATGTTATATGGAGAGGTTTAAGGGCAATGTTCAGAATCAGGTTGCTATGGTCACGGAGGCAACCTATGTGGTATACAAGCCCTGTTGGTGCATTCTCCTGCAGACCCTGACCCACCACATGTGACAGAACTCCCTCCAGCACTGTGGTCAAGTTTAACTCCTTGTATTTCATGAAACAAATACAAAACTCTGAGTGCAGCAGGAGACATTATAAAAAGTGGAGGATGATGAAATGGCTTCACAGTCCACATGGGGAGACACATAGACCCCAGTGGCCATAGTTTACCTACAAAGAGAGAATTCAGCACTGCTGCTTCATGTTAATTGGAAAATTATAAACCATGTGCTCAAGGTCACAGAGATGCATTAACAGCTTTGATGGTCTTACTAGAAAAAAAGCTAAAGCTCCTGAAAACAACATATATTTCAACTGTCCATCTTAGAGGCAGTTTCTGCAGAGTCTTTAGGCTGGCAAATCTTCATGTTTGTGGAGTATTTACATAGTCCCTTACTTTTGGAAACTCCTCTACCATCTCCAAGGTTGTGAAATCCGGAGCAGTTTTCATTTCAGGTATGAATTCAAAGATTTTCTAACTCTTTTCCTCTAATTGTGTCTTACTTGGGGTGAAAATAATGTAAAGTTATTGTTCTAAATGAGAGTGGGAAAATTTTTGTGTAACACTAATTTGCATACACATTGATCATTTTCCAAATTTCCATTTGAAATACGGAATCCCTGACAGTAACTCATACCCTACTATACTCTGACTACTAATCCTAATATGATGGAGAATAATACCCAAACAGAATGAAAATACAAGCAGTTCAGTGGAGACATGGTGTACAGTTGGACTTCCCTTTTGCATGATTAAGGGTAGGTGTTATAAATCTACTCAATTTTTAATTGAAATAGTCCTCCATGTGTTTTTAAAGTTTACAAATATGTTAATATGTCTCCCTTTCTCTGTAGCCTACTCAGCACATGTATTTTTATATGCACATAGAGAATCCTACCTGGTATCACACGTACATTTTCATGAGTTGGCTGAATAGGCAGATACAAATTGTGAGAAGAGATCAGTCCTCCTAAACCCTGTGGGAACTGAAAATTCAAACTATGTGTGAGCTTCCCAGTAGAACAATATTATACATAAATCCATGTTCAGTATAATAAATATTTTTGCATCTGTGGATGATGTATATTACATGATGAATTATGATTAGCATGTATTTATTGATACTTTTTAATGTATATTTGTGTTTAGTTAAAATATATATATATATGTATATATATATATATATATATATATATATATATATCTCCAGATTTCTCAAAATATGAAATATATGTGTCTTATACACACTCTGTAAATTCATTCATGTTCATGTATATGATTTATAATCAACTTTTCAGAAGATAATTCTCAGAAATATTCATCCACCTGAAATACATATTTGTTTCCCAGTACTGAAAACTAACTTCAATCAATGGTGTTTACAAATCCTAATATTTCTACAGTAACTGACCCAGTTTAACATCAATGCCAGTAGATTCCAATGGGACATGATGTCTATATTGACCTTCATTTTAATCCAACACTGGTACATTACTATTTCTTCAGTTTTTGCACATCATAGGATATGTATTTCATCCACAAGTTCACAAATATATAGGAATTTGTTTCACTTTCAAACACTTCTTGCTTCAGAACACATGTATTCCTCCATGTTACTTGATTCATCTTTTCATGAGACTTCTTTCCAAATACATTATTTTCAATTTCCATAATCAATTTCAAAGCTAAACTCACACACTCTTCATGATGAACCATAACATTAATATTAACATTAGATGTATAACTGGTTGGAATGAAAAATTGTATATCAATATAAGATTTCCTCTATATGTTCACGATTCAATTCAATCCATTATTTAAAGTTGGAACCAGTTATGTTTTTATTCACAGTATTGTCTATTAATGCATTATCTCTATATTCATAGATACAGTGTACTCCTCTTTGTCCCTTCAATACTAATTTATACGTCTTCAAAATATTGCTCCCAGAAATGGTGGAAGAAATACTCATGTCACCTTATCTATATATAGATTTCATCACAGGAATATTCTGGACACAAAAAGCGAAGGTCACACTCATGATTGTATCAAAGCCTAAATGCCAAGGGAGCGTGGATTACTAAAAAGAACCATGTCCAGGTTGCCTAATGCTCTCAAATGTAAATCCAATTGGTGACTACATATTTGTTTCTTCCTAAGATTATATATTCAACCTCAAACATGTTGAAAATGTCTAATCCTATCACTCACTTCATACTTTTCCTGATTTCGTAATATCTTTATTGATACCTGCTTTCATACATATTTCCCCCAGTTCATCATTGTGACTGACACTTCACATATGCTGACATTTACATTCACTCTCTACCCGAAACCCTATTGCTAAATAACTTTTGGTCCAAATCCTATACTCACTCTTCTTTCTAAACCTACTGACTATCTTCCTAATGCTACTGACTATAGTTTTTTGACTCGATGTTCTCTTCGACAATCAATTATCCAAGGTATAAGGTCCTATGCCATTGTATATCAATTTATCTGAGACACATGTGCAGAACATAATTCAAACCTAAGTATCCCACTCAAGGGCCCAGTTCCCTTCTGGCTTCCAATCTTACCTAGATTTCTGTTTTTATACTTATATTTTACCTATATATTTTTGTAAATATCACAGGCTCCCAATACCATTATTCATCCGGCAGAAAGATTCCTAACGCAAATCAAACATGTTATTAACCCTAAACATACACTTTTCCCTCAATCTAACTTTACAGAAGAGGAGGGACAGAGTTGGTCTTACAATACAGGAATGTAGGGGATCTTCCACCTGCTGAGGACATCAAAGGTATATGCAGAAATGATCCCCTGAGATGATGAAGGAAGCTATGAAGAACCTGAGAGAGCAAAAGACATCTTCCATGGCAAACTATCTGGTCAGGATGAAGGGATGTGTCTCAATCAGCCTCTACCTTCTTAATGTAGAGAAGATGGACCAAACCAGGCCTGTGTGGAGAGCTGTTCCCAGGTACCTATGGTTGGTATACCATTCTAACTGTGAAAGTGTGACAGGAAGTAGGGACAGCCTCCATCTCATGGGACTTTTAGATGTAACTTTTAGGACAAAGTGGTTGCAAAGTCAGTGACCTCATTCAGTTCCTGAAGGAAATGACCTCACCTCACTGCCTTGGTGATGGAACTCTCTGGACGTTTGATCCTGGAAGACAGGCACCAAGAGCCAGTCACAGTCCCAGTCCCAGTGGTCTCACTTGTTTTGATTTATCAAGAACAGAGTCAGTCTTTCTTAGTACCTACTGATGTGACGATGGCCAAATGACAGGAAAGCTCTGAAGAGGAGCTTTTCCTGGGAAATCAGGTAGTGGCTCACCCATGGCTCCTAACAACTTCAAAGTGTTGGCCAAGGAGACTAGATCTGATACAGGACAGGCCATTTTGGGGGAACATACAATGGCCCACCATTCCGAGGACACTCTGGATAGTCACAGACTTACTTGAGCAAAGGAGGTGCCTTTGAGTGTGTGTGTGGGGGTTTGTGGTTTTGTCTCATGTTCTGAGAATAGGAAGGAAAGGCTCTTTGTTTGGATTGGTGTGGACTGTTTCCAGTAAGTCGTTTGACAAGGCGAGTGCTTCTATGTCTGTGCATCCCACTCTGTCCGTGGTTGTAGACATTAGAAAAGAGAATGCATCAATGGATGTGTCCTGTCTAGTAGAAAGCTTCCAAACATTCATCCTGCCCAATTTACAAATGGACTGCAGCTTGTCTTATTGAAGGGCAACATCTGCTCTCTTACTAAGTTTCTGTTTTCTTCCTGAATTCTGGAAACTCTCCAGAATAGCCTCATGGTTTTGTGTCCAAGATATGTACCACCTCCAAGCTCTGTGATATGGTGATGTACTGGATAGCTGAAGGAAATGGCGAGCATCTAAGAAAACTCAGATATCAGTGGGACCAGGAAAGTCTCAGTGGAGAAACCCTTCTTTCGGGCTTTTGCTTACCTATTGTTCTGCTGCCCTGAATTTCAGGAAGGTTTTTACCTCAGGACACTCATTTGTGAAGCCTGAAGAAAACAGTTTTCAAATAGAAATGAATGGGCATCACCTGTGGCTCTTTGCTTAATTTCATTGGAAATGGATGTTTCTGAAACAGCCTCTTGGCCCTGTGTGAGGCTGTGGTTAGATACTCAGCACCTTATACATCCCACGTGTTCATCCAAAACCAAAATGGCCAAAAGAGCAGTCCTTGTGGATGAAGTCTCTCCCTACCTCTGTAAGGTTCCTGACCTCTATCAAGTGAGAATAGGGTGCCTTTGGGTCAAATGAGTTCTTCAAAGCCCTTCAGAGGCTAGCCCATAGGTGATTCCAATGATTCCAATTCACATGAAGATTCTAAACCCCACAGTCAGTAGTCCTCAAATTGGAGAAGCAGAGCAGTATTAACGGCAGGCCTATTTGATCAGTCATGGTTCACAGAAAGGTGTTCAGGCCACCCCAACTTTAAGCAAATGAGGGGCAAGGGAGCTTATTTTGGACACTGTCTTGGGCTGTGACCCTCATGGAAACCTCCATCCAGAGGTTAAAATGAGTGTCTATATGGAAGAAGATGATGGCCATGTGGAAGTGTTCTGGTTTTAATTGTGGTTATTTGTGTGGTTGTTGAAAAATATGACTGGCTCCACCTGGTCTTGAACTCTGGTGTGATTCCCCTTAGAGACTGAGTTCTGGAACTGATCTCAGAGAAGTATTGCCATGAGTTTTGTTGGGATTTTAGAAGGCCATGCATGAGAGTCACCCTTGGAAACTGAGATCTGTGCCCAGGAAGGCTTTCCACAGAGCACAGGGAATCTCAGCCAGGTTATCACATATTTTTTTTTCTGAAAGAATTAGCAGCCATAGTTGAGAGGCAAAACAGGCAAGGATTTTACATTGTAGACCTCAATGGGCCTGGCTTCATGTGACCATTTGGCAACACTTTGGGAAGCCTTGCCTGTGAGAGTTATCCAGAGCGTTCATTGAAATGGGCTTCCTCACCATTTAATGGTTACTGAATTAAATGAAACCCTCAGTGCCTACAACTTCATCCTTGAAAAATGGGCTCGATAAATACCATGAAATTTTTGAAATTCCCATGACCAGGTGGCACTGGAAAACCATTGGAGATCCTGTTGCTGATCATGAGTGTACCAGAAAGTGCCTTGATTGACTGGGTTTCACAAAAAAATTGTGTAGAACAGAGATGCCAGTAAGTTGGAACCTGCTGAGTAGTGGGCCTAAAGCAAAGGTGGGTAGGTGTGAGATAAAACATCTCTGGTGATTTCATGTGGATCGGCCGTTGGCTTTCAAATGGCTTGTGACTGACATGATGCAGCCAGCAGACCCTTATATGAAAAGGCATCTTGTTATATGGATAGGTTTCTGGGCAATATTCAGAATCAGGTTGATATGGTCAAGGGGGCAAGCTATGTTGGACATAAGCCTGGTTGGTGCATTCTCCTGCAGACTCTGTCCCACCACACGTGACAGAACTCCCTCCAGCACTGTGTCCCAGTTGAACTCCTTGTATTTCATGAAGCAAATACTAAACTCCCTGTGCAGCAGCAAGAATCACCACGAAAAGTAGAGTATGACCAAATGGCTTCACAGTCCACACGAAGAGACACTTATCCCCCAGTTGCCACAGTTTACCTACAAAGTGAGAATTCAGCACTGCTGCCTCATTTTCATTGGAAAATAAGATACCATGTCCTCCAGGTCACATAGATGTTGACCCAGTTTTGATGCTCTCACTACATAGGATGCTAAAGCTACCGACAACAACATACATTTCAAGTGTCCCAACTCAGAGGCAGTATCTCAAGAAGTCTTTAGGCCTGCAGAGCTCCATGTTTGTGGAGTGTTTACCTTGTCTTTTATTTTTGGAAAGTCATCTACCACCTCCAAGGTTGTGAACTCCTGAGCATATTCCATTCCGGGTATGTATTCACAGATTTTCTAACTCTTATCCTCTAATTGTGTATTTCTTCCAGCGAGGGTAATATCAAGGGATTGTTCTTAATGTGAGTGGGAAGATTTTTGTGTAGCACATATTTGCAAACACATTGGGTTTACTTTCCTATTTTCCATTCGAAATACTGAATCTCTGACACTAACCCATACCCTACTAGACTCTGACTACTAATCCTTATATGATGGAGAATAGTAACCCAAACAGAATACAAATACCAGTAATTCAGAGAAGGCATGATATGTAGTTGGACATCCCTTTTGGATTATATTGTGTAGGAGTTAAAATATATATTTAATGTTTATTGACATAGTTCTCCATGTGTTTTTAAAATTAACAAATATGTGAATTCCTCTCTCCCTTTTCTGTAGCCTATTAAGCACATGTATTTTTATATGCACAAATAGAATCCTACCTGGTATCACATGTACATTCTTCTGAGGTGGCTGACATGGCAGATAAAAATTGTGAGAAGAGATCACTCCTCCTAACCTCTGTTGGAACCAAAAAATTAACCTATGGGTGAGCTTCCTAGTTGACCAACATTATGCATAAATCCATTTTCAGTAAAATGTATATTTTTGGATAAGTGGATGTTATATATTTAATGATGAATTTCGATTGGCATATATATTGCTACTTTTTAATGTCTCTGTGTGTGTGTGTTTTTGTGTGTGTGTGTGTGTGTGTGTATATATATATATATATATATATATATATATATATATATACTCTCCAGATTTTTCAAAATATGAAATATATGTGTCTTATTATACACTTCCTAAAATCATTTATATTCATGTATGAGGATTTATAATGAACTTTTCACAAGATTATTCTCAGAAATATTCATCCACCTGAAATACATATTTGTTTCCTAATACTGAAAACTAACTTCAGTGAATGGTGCATACAAATCATAATATTTTGACATTGCAAGAGGGCCGTGAATAGAGAGCATCATACCCATTGTACCGCGCCACTGTGCAGGTGACTAACGACTAAGAACGACAAAAAACTATCTTGTTAGGAACTTACAGCAAAATGGGGGTGCACTGAAACCTAGAAGAAGGATTTCTAGCACTGAGGTCCGGTAAATGAGTCCCAAACATGAGCCAACTCTGCGACCAGAGATCCTGTCTGACTGATCCGCGCGACCCGTCCAGTGGCTACAGACAGCAGGGCACCACCGAGATGCGATCAATAATCACGGAGAAACGTTGATGCAAATTCTGTGGAATTCTACCAGTAGAGTCCCCACTGAGCCCTGGGCTGAGTTCAGGGTTTCAGATGGGGAAGGAAGTGGTACAGTTCTAAACCCCACAATAGAAACTCCACAAAGGAAACCAACGGCCACCATCTTGGTGAGCTGAAGTAACGACAGCCACTCCCCTACAGATTGCAACAATAAAACAGGTGCTGTTACTCAGCTCATTTCCCATACTTCGGGGAATTTGCATCAAATCTCTCCTAGGCTTTCTGGGGGAGAGATTATCAGAGCGAGCCTGCATAAAGACAGGGGAAAACTAGAGGCACCTGACTTTCAACTCCCCCTCCCATCAGTGGTGAAAAAAACCTGTCTAGCCAGTGCTGAGAGAGGGGCAAGCAGAAAAAAAAAATCAAAACAATAGAGTGCCGGGGTTCCCAGTAGCCAACTGTGCAATCAGAGATCCGGGCTGATTGAATCATGCAGCCAGGCCTGCTGTTACAGATGTCGGGGAACCACCGATAAGTGACCTGAAGCAGGGAGAAATGTTGGTGCGGATTCTGTGGAATCCTGCCGGCTGAGCTCCCACTGATCCCCGGGCTGAGTTTGGGAATTCAGACAGGGAAGAAAGTGGTATAGTTCTATCCCCCACAAAAGAAACTCCACCAAGGAAACCAGCGGCCACCATCTTTGAAATCTGAAGTAACCACCGCCCCTCTCCAATAGATTGCAACAATAAAACAGATGTGTGTTACTCAGCTCATCTCTCATACAGCGGGGAATTCGCATAAAATGTCTCCTAGGCTTTCCGGGGGAGGGTTAATCAGAGCAAGCCTGCATAAAGACGCAAGAAAAACTAGAGACACCTGACTTTCGACTCCCCCTACCATCAGTGGCAATAACGAAACGTGTATAGCCAGTGCTGGGGGAGGGGCAAGCAGAAAAAATCAAAACAATAGAGTGTCTGGGTTCCCAAAAGACACCCTCCGCACCCAACAAAAGGCAGGCACAGAGTACAGTTTGAACTGCCAAGAGGCATCACTCAGGGGAAATCTGGTCTAGAAAAAGAAACCAGGACAAGCAGGAGAAACCAAAGGACTAGAAGGCAGGCCCTTGTGACTGGGCGGCTGGAGACCGCAGGCCCGCACGTGACATTCCACCCACTGCCTGAGTGACTGGGGGGCTGAGGAATGCCCGCCCGCCGGCAACCGAGCGTGAGACTGCGTGGCTAGAGATTGCCAACCCAACGGCGACAGCCCACCTGCTGCCCGCGTGACTGGGCGGCTGGAGACCGCCTGCCTGCTGGCGACCAACCGCGCAATTGGGCAGCTGGAGACCACCCGCCTGCCAGTGACTCAGAGCTGAAACAAACCAGAGACAGTCAAGTCCCACCCCCCAATTCGGACACCTCGGCAAGGAGCCTGGGGCCCGCCAAAGCAGAGAGGTGACATCACTGGAGCTCGGCCTTCGGAATTACTTCCAAGCGGAATCCACTTTAGCAGGCATAGTTTACCAACACAAAGGAGAGACAACAGAGATATACAACACCAAAACAAATCTAAAGAATAAAGCAGAAACACAGCAATCAAATAGAGCTGGAAAATAACGTGAACATCATGAAAAAAAAAGGGCAAAAAAGGAGTACAAACAATGCAGGACAAATTAATTCTACAGGAGGACCTTGAAGCATCAGAAACAGGGATAGGGAAAGAACTCAAGGCATACGGAACTCAGATGGAAAGGAATATTAGAGAAGACATGAGGCAGCAAGTCCAAGCAATAAAAGTATATTTTGAAAATGAATTAAACAAACAAATTCAAATGGCAAAGAATGAGCATTACCAGGAGATAGAGATCTTAAAAAAATATTAAACAGTAATCCTAGAAATGCAGGAAAATATAAACCAAATTAAAAACTCAAACGAGAATATTACAAATAGACTAGATCAAGTAGAAGTCAGAACATCAGATAATGAAGACAAAGTTTATCAACTTGAAAAAAATTGAGTAAACACAGAAAAGATGCTTAAATCCCACCAGGAATTTATTCAAAAGATATGGGATGTCATAAAAAAACAAAAAACAAATTTAAGAGTCATCAGGATAGAAGAAGGCATAGAGATTCAAACCAATGGAATGGACAACATATTAAATGAAATAATTCTATAAAACTTCCCAGAGATGAATGATGGATTGGATTGCCAAATCCTGGAAGCCTACAGGACCCCAAACATTCAAAAACATAATAGACCAAATCCAAGACATATAATTATGAAGATAGCCAACATACAGAACAAGGAGACAATATTAAACGCTTATAAGAGAAAGGAGGCAGATTACATTCAGGGGTAAACCAATTAGGTTAACAACTGATTTTTCATCACATTCGTTGAAAGTGAGAAGATCCTGGAACAATGTAATTCAAATGCTGAAAAAAAAAAAAGAATTCCAACCAAGAATACCATATAAAGCAAAGTTAAGCTTCAGATTTGACAATGAAATTAAAGTCTTTCACGATAAACAAAAGCTAAAACAATTCTCAGCCAGAAAACCAGCACTTCAAAGCATTTTGTGCAAAATACTACAAGAAGAAGAGTTAAAAAATAGTGCCCAAAACTAACAGTGGGAAGTATCTCAGTAAAGCGGGAGGAAAGTAACCAAAAAAGTAAAAACTATCCAAACTAAAATATAATAAATAAATAAACATGACAGGAAGTACAAATCATATTTCAATTGTAACCATAAATGTTAATGGCCTAATTTCACCAATCAAGAGACATGTGCTAGTGACCTGGATCAAAAAAACAAATCCAACAATATTCTGCGTTCAGAAGACTCATATGATAGGAAAAGACATACACAGGCTGAAGGTAAAAGGTTGGGAAAAATCATAACACTCACACGGCCCTCGGAAGCAAGAAGGATTTGCCATACTCATATGGAATAAAATCAACTTCAAACCTAAGTTAATCAAAAGGGATAAAGAATGACACTATATTCTGTTAAAAGGAATCATCCACCAACAAGAAAAAAACAATTATCAATTTGTATGCACCAAGCAATGGAGGTGCAACGTTCATAAAACAAACTCTCCTCAAGTTCAAGAGTCAAATAGACTACAACACAATAATTATGGGTGACTTCAACATACCACTCTCGGCATTAGAGAGATCCTCTAGACAAAAACTGAATAAAGAAACTATAGAACTCAACAGCACAATCAATAACCTAGACTTAACCGACATATATAGAATATATCAACCATCATCAAGTGGATACATGTTCTTCTCAGCAGCACATGGATACTACTCAGAGATACACCATATATTATGCCATAGGGCAATTCTTAGTAAATATAAAGGCATGGAGATTATACCGTGCACCATATATGATCATAATGGAATGAAACTGGAAATCAATGAGAAAAGAAAGAAGGAAAAATCCTACATCACATGGAAAATGAACAACGTGCTACTGAATGATCAATGGGTTACAGAAGACATAAAGAAGGAGATAAAAAAATTCTTAGAGACAAATGACAATACAGACACAACATACCGGAATCTATGGGACACAATGAAAGCAGTTTTAAGAGGGAAATTCATTTCTTGGAGTTCTTTCCTCAAAAAAAGAAAAATACAACAAATAAATGAACTTAAACTACACCTCAAAAACCTAGAAAAGGAAGAGCAAAACAACAGCAAATGTAGTAGAAGACAAGAAATAATTAAATTTAGAGCAGAAATCAATGAAATTGAAACAAAAAAAAAGTTGAAAAAATTGATAAAACTAAAAGTTGGTTCTTTGAAAAAATAAATAAGATCGACAGGCCCTTAGCCATGCTAAGGAAAAGAAGAAGAAAGAGAATTCAAATTACTAACATATGGGATGAAAAAGGCAATATCACAACAGACACTACAGAAATACAGAAGATAATTAGAAAGTATTTTGAAACACTATATTCCAACAAAATAGAATATTGTGAAGATATTGATAAATTTCTTAAGTCATACGATCTGCCCAGATTGAGTCAGGAAGACACAAACAATTTAAACAGGCCAATAACAAAGGAAGAAATAGAAGAGGCAATCAAAAGACTACCAACCAAAAAAAAGCCCTGGACCGGATGGGTATACAGCGGATTTCTACAAAACCTTCAAAGAAGAATTAAAACCAATATTTTTTCAAGCTTTTTCAAGAAATAGAAAAAGAAGGAGCTCTTCCAAATTCATTCTATGAGGCCAACATCACCCTGATCCCGAAACCAGACAAAGACACTTCAAAGAAAGAATACTACAGACCAATATCTCTAATGAACTTGGATGCAAAAATTCTCAATAAAATCCTGACGAATCAAATACAAAAGCATATCAAAATAATTGTGCACCATCATCAAGAAGGATTCATCCCCGTGATGCAAGGATGGTTCAATATACGAAAATCAATAAATGCCATTCACCACATCAATAGAATTAAAGACAAGAACCATATGATCATCTCGATAAATGCAGAAAAAGCACTTGACAAAGTTCTGCATCCCTTTATGTTCAAAACACTATAAATACTAGGGATAACAGGAACTTACCTCAAAATTGTAAAAGCTATATATGCTAAACCTCAGGCTAGCATCATCCTAAATGGAGAAAAACTGAAGGCATTCCTTCTAAAATCTGGAACAAGACAGGGATGCCCTTTATCACCACTTCTATTCAATTTAGTTTTGAAATACTAGCCAGAGCAATTAAACAGACGAAAGAAATTAAAGGCATAAAAATAGGAAAAGAAGAATTTAAAGTATCACTATTTGCAGATGACATGATAATATATTTAACAGACACAAAAAGGTCTACAAAGAAATGGCTAGAGTTAATAAATGAATTCAGAAATGTGGCAGGATATATAATTAACACGCATAAATCAAAGGCATTCCTGTATAACAGCAACAAAACTTCTGAAATGGAAATGAGGAAAACCACTCTATTCACAATATCCTCAAATAAAATAAGATACTTGGGAATCAACCTAACAAAAGAGGTGAAAGATTTATATAATGAAAAATACAGAACTCTAAAGAGAGAGATAGAAGAAGATCTCAGAAGATGGAAACATGTGCCCTGTTCATGAATAGGCAGATCTAACAACATAAAAATGGCAATATTACACAAAGTTCTCTACAGGTTTAATGCAATGCCAATCAAAATCCCAACGGCATTTCTTGTAGAAATAGATAAATCAATCATGAAATTCATATGGAAAAACAAAAGACCCAGAATAGCAAAAGCAACTCTAAGCAGGAAGTGTGAATCTGGAGGTATAGCGATTCCAGAGTTCAAACTGTACTACAAAGCAATAGTAACAAAAACAGCATGGTACTGGTACCGAAAAAAACAGGTGGACCAGTGGTACAGAAGAGAGGACACAGAAACCAATCCACAAAATTACAACTTTCTTATATTTGATAAAGGGGCTAAAAGCATGCAATGGAGGAAGGGTAGCATCTTCAACAAATGGTGCTGGGAAAATTGGAAATCCATATGCAACAAAATGAAACTGAATTCCCTTCTCTCGCCATGCACAAAATTTAACTCAAAATGGATCAAGGATGTAGATATAAAATCAGAGACACTGCATTTCATAGAAGAAAAAGTTGGCTACGATCTACATACTGTGGGGCCGGGCTCCAAATTTCTTAATAGGACGAGCATAGCCCAAGAGTTATTAACAAGAATAAAAAAATGAGACTTACTTAAACTAAAAAGTTTTTTTTCTCTGCCAGAGAAACAATAAGAGAGGTAAATAGAGAGCCTACATCCTGGGAACAAATTTTTACCCCTCACACTTCAGATAGAGCCCTAATATCCTGAATATACAAAGAATTAAAAAAAAACTATCAATAAGATAACAAATAACCTAATCAACAAATGGGGCAAGGACCTGAAATGACACTTCACCGAGGAGGACATACAATCAATCAACAAGTACATGAAAAAATGCTCACCACATGTAGCAGTCAGAGAAATGCAAATCAAACCCACCCTAAAATACCATCTCACTCCAGTATGATTGGCAGCCATTATGAAGTCAAACAACAAGTGTTAACGAGGATGTGGGGAAAAGGGGACACTTGTACACTGCTGGTGGGACTGCAAATTGGTGAGGCCAACATGGAAAGCAGTATGGGAATTCCTGGGAAAGCTAGGAATGGATCCACCATTTGAACCAGCTATCGCCCTTCTCGGACTATTCCCTGAGGATCTTAAAAGAGTGTACTAAAGGGATACTGCCACATCAATGATCATAGTGGCACAATTCACAATAGCTAGACTGTGGAACCAACCTAGATGCAATTCAATAGATGAATGGATAAAAAAAATGTGGCATCTATACACGATCGATGCAGCACTAAAAAATGACAAAATCATAGAATTTGCAGGGAAATGGATGGCATTAAAGCAGATTATGCTAAGAGAAGCTAGCCAATCCTTAAAAAAAATGGCAAATGTCTTCTTTGATAAAAAGAGAGTAACTAAGAATAGAACAGTGAGGAAAAGCATGAGGAAAAGATTAATATTAAACAAAGATGAGTGAGAGAGAGAAAGGGAGAGAGAAGGGAAAGCATATGGAAATGGTAGTAGACCCTCATTGTTACATAAAATTACATATAAGACGTTGTGAGGGGAAAGGCGGGAACAAGAGAGAGAAGTGAAGAATAGCAGATGAGGAAGAGAGGGAAGATAGGATGGGAGGGGAGGGGGGATAGTAGGGGATAATAAAGGTAGCAGAGGACAACAGTCACTAATATGACATTATGTAAAAATGTGAATGTGTAACTGATGTGATTCTGCAATTCGTATTTGGGGAAAATTGGGAGTTCATAACCCATTTGAGTCAAATGTATGAAAGATGATATATCATGAGCTTTGTAAGTTTTGAAAAACCAATAAAAATAAATAAACAAAGGTTTAAAATTGAGTGGGAAGTAATCAGCTAAAAAAGAGTTGAGATGCATTCATTTTGATAAGCAGAAAGTTTGTTTTGTGTAGTTGTAAATATCACAAATTTATTTTACCAGAAAACTGGCTTTTAAAAATGAACATATATTGATATTAAAGGATAATCCACCTACCTTCATGAAAAATTTATATCATTTCCTATATTTTTCATATTTCATTTTTTTCGTGAATATTTTGTCATGGACCAGGTCTAGTCTTAGGCTACCTCTTCTGACAAGTTCGTACAATGTGTTGGATTGTTCTTTTCATCTTTTATTTGATAGTTTCTAGCTGATAATGTGTATTTTTCCTTATCTTTATTTGGAAATACATACCCAACTACATCTTTGCATTTTATGTTTTACTGGGGAAGAAACTCATCAAAAGCTCTTTATTATATGTATCAACAATCAAACATTTAGAGCATGTGATTATTCTTAATTTTGCATGAAAATATCTTTGTACCATTTTTCTTATAAAGATGTAGAATTATTAATACTGTCCCTACTGTAATAAGTAACTACTTACAAGAAGAATTAAACAATTGACTTTATATCAATCATGAATATGAAAATTAATAATATAAGTATTTGGCAATAAATATGCAATTGATAGAAATTAAAATCACGAGAAAGCCATTTAAAATGTCAGTGCATATGGTCCTTAAATAATAGGTTGTTCAAATGAAAATTCTCTAATTCATAAGAGTTAATATGCCATATTACAGCTTAATGTAATATAAAAACTTAAATGATAAGTATTGGTAAATAAGAATGATACCTGTTTACTTAAATATGTTTATTTGATTTTCACTGTAAGATGTTAATTCTGGAAGACTTGAAAATTAAGAAAGACTTGGTCTATATTATTTCTAACTCGCTAATCAAAGTACTTTTAAATATATATGTATATATATAACATATGTAATACATATGCATGAATATAGATACATATGTATAATAAATGTATTGTAATATATCTATAGGTTATTATAATTATTAAATTTTCTTTTTTCTTCAAGAAAAAAGAATGACTATAAAAACCATTCTTAAATGTAAATTTCATAGCATATTACTGTTTGTAATGACATGAGAGAAAAACTCCTATGGAGGGAAAATGAAAAAGGAAGAGAGAGAAGGGGGAAAATGAGGAAGAAAGTGAGTAAAGAAGAGGGAGAGGAGTGTTTGATTATAAGATAAAAGTGGAGGGTCTGGGTGTCTGGCTCAGTGGTAACATGCTTGGCTAGCATGTGTGAGGCACTGGGTTATATTCTCATCACAACATATAAATAAATAAAATGAGGTCGATCAACAACTGAAAAAATTACAATAAAAGTAGAAATATTACCAAAATTCCAAGTTTTTATGAATGCTAAATAAAAAAATTGTTGCATAGCCTTATGTAATTTCTAGACTCCCAAAAATAGTCATTTAATGATAGATTACTACTGCGATAACTAAAAATCCATTGCTCTTTCCTCGACATTCTGTGGCATGCTAGTGCTTAAATAAATTGTATTATAATACCAAAAAAATTCTAATATTTCTACAGTAACTGACCCAGTTTAACATAAATGCAAGAAGATTCCCATGGGATATAATTGTATTTTGACGTTCATTTTTATTCAACACTGGTACATTACTATTTCTCCAGTTTATGCACATCATAATATGTATATTTCATTCACAATTTAGCAAATTTATACGCATTTGTTTTACTTTCAATCACTTCCTGCTTCAGAACACATGTATTCCTCCACGTTTCTTGACTGCTCCTTTCATGAGACTTTTTCCAAAGACATTATTTTTGATTTCCATTATCATTTTTGAAGCAAAACTCACACACCCGTCATGATAAACCATAACCCTAATATTACCATTAGATGTAAAACTGGTGGGAATGAATGATTGTATATCGATATAAGATTTCTTGCATACTTTCAAATATCAATTCAATCCATTATTTAAAGTGGAACCAGTTATATTATTTAATCACAGTATGGTCTATTCATGCATTATCTCTATGTTGATAGACACAGGGTACACCTCTGTGTACCCCCAATAATAATTTGTATATCTTCAAAATTTTGCTCCCAGAAATGGTGGAAGAAATACTCATGTCAACTGATCTACATATACATTTTATCACAGTAATATTCTGGACACAAAATGCAAAGGTCACACTTAGGATTGTCCCAAAGCCTAAATGGAAAGTGAACATGGATTACTAAAAACATCCATGTCTTGGATGCCTAATTCTCTCAAATGTCAATCCTATTGGTGAGTACATATTTGTTTCTTCCCAAGATTATATATTCAACCTCAACCATGTTGAAAATGTCTAATCCTATCACTCACTTTATATTTTGTCTAATTTCCTAATGTCTCTATTGATATCTCTTTTCCTACATATTTTCCCCAGTTCATCATAGTGACTGATTCTTCACATGTGCTGACATTTACATTCACTCTTTATCCGAAACCCTATTGCTAAAGAACTTTTTGTCCAAATACTATACTCACTCTTTTTTCTAAACCTACCGACTATTTACCTAATCCTACGACTATCCCTTTTTGACTGGATGATCTCTTCAACAATCAATCATCCAAGGTACAAGGTCCTATACCATTGTATATTGATTTATCTGAGACATCTGTGCAGAACATACTTCAAAGCTAAGTATCCCAATCACGGGCCCAATGCCTTTCTGGTCTTCAAATCTTACCTAGATTTCAGTTTTCATAATTATATTTTACCTGTATATTCTTATATATATATTGCCGGTTCCCAATACCATTATTCATCCAGCAGAATGATTCCTAACACAAATCGAACATGTTATTAATCCTAACTATACACTGTTCCCTCAATCCAACTTTACAGAAGAGCAGGGACAGAGTTGGTCTTACAATATAGGGGTGTAGGGGATCTTCCACCTGTTGACAACCTCAAATTTCCATGCAGATATGATCCCTGGAGAAGATGCAGGCAGCTATGAAAGGCCTGAGAGAGCAAAAGTCATCTTCCATGGCAAACAACTCGGTCAGGTTGAAAGCATGTGTCTGAATCATCCTCTCTTTTCTTAATGTAGGGAAGATTGACCATACTAGGCCTGTGTGGAGAGCTGTTCCCAGGTGCCTATGGTTTCTATACCATTCGAACTTGTGAAAGTGTCACAGGAAGTAGGGGCATCCTCCATATTATGAGACCCTAGGAAGCAAATTTTAGGACAAAGTGGTTGCAAAGGCAGTGACCACATTCAGTTCCTGAAGGAAGTGACCTCACCTCACATCCTTGCTGATGGAACTCTCCGAATTTGGGTACCAGGAAGTCAGGAATCCAGACCCAGTCCAAGCTCCAGTCACAGTGGTCTCACTTGTTTGGATTTACCAAGGACAGAGTCAGTCTTTTGTGGTACCTAGTGATGTGAGGATGGCCAAATTCCAGGAAAGTTCTGAAGACGGGCCCTTCCGGAGAAAGAAGGTAGAGGCTCACTGCTGTCTCCTGACCACTTCACAGAGTTGACCCAGGAGACCAGATCTGAGACAGGACTGGCCATTTCTGGGGAACATAGTATGGCCCTCCAGTCAGAGGACACTCTGGATAGTTTCAGACCTACTTGGGGGAAGGAGGTGACTTTGTGGGTGTTTGAGTGGGATTGTGGTTTTTTCTCATGTTCTGAGAATAGTTAGGAAAGGGGGTTTGTTTGGTTTGGAGTGAACTGTTTCTAGTTAGTCCTTTGACAAGGCGAGTGTTTCTATGTCTGTGTATCCCACTGTGTCCATGGTTGTAGACATTAGAAAAGAGAATGCCTCAATGGGTGTGTTCTGTCAAAGAGAAAACTTCCAAGCATTCATCCTGCCCATTTTATAAATGGACTGTGGCTTGCCTTATCATTGGGCAACACCTACTATTTTCTTACGTTCCTGTATCCTTCCTGAATTCTGGCCACTCTCCAAAATAGGCTCATGGTTTTGTGTACAAGATATGTACCACTTCCAAGCTCTGTGACATGGCCATGTACTGGATAGCTGAAGGGAATGGCAAGCATCTCAGAAAACTCTGATATCAGTGTGACCAGTAAAGTCTCAGTGGAGAAACCCTGCTTTGGGCCTTTTGATTACCTATTGTTATGTTGCCCTGAATATCAGGAATGTCTTTTCCTCAGGCTACTCCTTCCTGAAGCCTGAAGAAAACAGTTTTCACATGGAAATGAATGGGCATTGCCTTTGTGTTTTACAATAAAACCTTCACAGAGATTAGGCTCTACTTAACTTAAAAATACTTTTAAATTGTATCTAAGTGTAAAAAGTAACATGTAACTGTACATATCTTTTTGATAACAAGTCCAATTATACAACACAAATGATACACATAAATCTCCAACATGTTTTTATTTTAAGCCTAGAATTACCATACAACCTTAGAACACCAGCATGATACAATGCTCTTTTGAAGCTTCTACCTTACACACTTGTATACCTGGAAGATATGAACACATTAACACCACAATTACATTGATGTTTTTGTATTAACCAAGTTTAGCTTTTCAAAGAAATAACCTGGCATAATTTTATAAAAACAGTATTGTTTAACCAGCTGTTTAATTTTTTAAGATTACTTGCTCAAAACTTACACATATAACCAACTTACACAAAGCTTTTTATTATTTACTTAAACCATTTTAATTACTTAATCATATAGACTCTCTTATCGAGAAACACATTTTCCCTCTATTAAATCTATATCTAGAAACTTTTAGTTCCTCTTTTCCATCTGTGAACCTCTTTCTGTTCACATTTTGAAACAATACTTATAAATTTCTGAATTTAAGCAGATTATTTTGTAGACATCAACATTTTATTAGGGCCTGTTTGTACACCTAGAAAACTTATAGGCCTAATTCTAAAGACATCTTTATTTTTATCTGTTTACCCAATTTGAATTGAACCATTTGAATCACGTGAATCCAAGATATTTATATCAATTTTTAAATATTTTATGAGCGCTCCTCATCTGTCAATTGTCATATCACTGCATGATATATGGACATACACACATACAGACATACCAACATACAACACGTAACACAAGTGTAACACATAACACAATAGTGAAGGCCTTGTAGCTTTTTCAGGTGAAATATCCATTGCAATGTTCAAAAACTCCACAGTTGATCAAAAATAGAACTGATCAGAAAACATTAACCCATCTGCAGGATGAAGATCATGAGCTCAAAAAATAAAAAATGCAGAATCTAAGAAAAAGCAAGAGTGCCAAAAAAATGACTGGCCAGTAATTAGTAAATACCATATAATGTACTTTTTGTTTGGATCTAGTTTGAGTTCAGGTAAAAAGACACTTTTACTCCTTTTTATCTGTCTCCTGTTGAGTGCTGCAGGATTCTTTTATTTGCATATCAACTTAAGTGCTGGCTGAGGACTTGAAAACTGTAAAGGCTGGAGTTCTGAGCAGAAACCTCATGCCTAAGGCATTTTAGCTATAAGTCATAATTTCCAGGTTTGAATGTTGAAAATTATGATGCAAGTTTAAGATGTAATTCTCAAAATTTTATATCTTTATGTTTTTCTACACTAGAAAATCTTGAGTCCCTTAGCCTCACCACAAAAAACTGAAAATATGATCATTTTTTGATAATATTAAAGCCACCATCATAAGAAGTTTCTCTAGGATCATTAAGCCACTTTCTTTGTTCTGAAGTTTCTAAAGTAGTAGTAAGCTACATTAAATTTCTTGAAAAAAAAATTAAAAATAACCACAGACTACCATTTGTATCCCAAATTAAGCTTTAAAAATTTCCAAGACTGTTGCTAATTAATGTCATTTCACTAAGCCAGACCAACGTTTTAATTTAGCACGTTTTTAAAAAAATCTTACACATTGAAGGGAACAGATATCATATCATAATTTATTATCTTTGCCCAAGTTAATGCACTGGTATATCTAGTGAAATTTTCTCAGGCTACCTAGTTCAAAATTAAAACTCTTTAATTATTTTTTTATCTGAAGTATTTAAGTTTTCTAGCATCAGCTATCTTAAATCAAACTAAACTTTTGTTTAAACCCAACTTTTATCTGTAAGATAGTGCAATGCTTTAGAAACCCATTCAGATACCAGATTGTTACAATTAAAAATATCATCTTTTAAATACAATTTCAGCCAAGATCATCCCCAAGAAACAATCTAAAATATCAACATATTACTGCATTCATGGTCCCTTTTGTTAAGTAAACAGAGGTGGAGCAATCCTTAAAGTGCAGGTAAGGAATAAGGGAGTTCCCCACAGCAAAATGGCTCTGGCACCTGCTGGGAGTCCCTTAGCCTCACCATTTACTTACAGGATTAGTCCTTCTGGTGGTTTGACCCCAGGCACCAGGCATATTCTATATCTCCCACCTTTTCAGTAGTCAGCTTCCAAAAAATTCATCCTCTGCTTGCAATTGTTTTGAGTGCTAGGCTTCCCCAAGAGGGCAGAGTGTGGTTCATTGAAAGTCCCCACTGGTGTGTCAAAATTTATGACTGAAGGTTTGGTTCCCATCCCCAAAGCCAATTAATAACAATTTAATAATGAGGATAGGGTTTTGAGAAAAGTTTAAGCGAGATATCAATGTTCTTAGACCCCAGGCATTTCCTTCTGCAGTGGGCGTGCTCAAGCCAACTATGGGAAGAAAAGAAATCACTGCTTCCCTAATCTCGCTTAACAAAGAGAAGAAAAGTTTATCAAAGTTCTTTAAAACACAGCTAAGAGAGGTGTAAAAGGTGAGAACAGAAAAGCTGGTGGTTCTATTGACTTTTGGTCCCTCACAGAAGAAGCTTTAGGTTAAATTTTAGCTAAAGTTATTTCCACACATCTAAGGCAGGTTGGAACTCGGGACTCTGCATCGGTCCAAACAATGCCATCACATTTAACAGAAACACAGACAAAAAGACACACAAAGACCATCATGCAGCTCCCGTTTGTTCACAACCCCAAGATCAACAATCTTGTGACTCAGGGAGAATGGAGGGAAGAGGGGGAGGAGCAGAAGGTTTGAGTTATAGGATTGTGGGCAAAGGGGTCAGATTGGAGGCAGCGACCAGGAAAGGCTTCAGGGACAGAGGCATGGAATGGCTTTGTCCCATAATGAGAGTTACTCAAACAGAGACAAGGACAAAACAAACATAACACAAACACGGGCACACAGTTAATGTTTAACACGAGTTCAGAAGTAAAGATTAGAACCCAGTAACTGGCATAACCTGATGAGTTACACCACAAAGACAGACAGTGAATTCAACCTGAGAGAAAAAAGTAGCCAGCAAGACCTGATGGGTTTGCAACAGAGTCACTTAATGAGGGCTCATCTGTCCCTCCTCACCTAATGAGGGCACTTCCATATCTCCTCAACTAATGAGATCACATCTGTCCCTCCCCGAGTCCTTCAAGGTGTCCCTTGCAAGAACGTGGCCGGTGGCTTTAGGACACGTTTGTCCACCACTGCCAGGGGGAACTTACACGCTCTGCTGGCAGCCACTCTGCCAACCCAAACCGAAAACCGAAAAACCAAACCTGAACAAAAAGCTCTGAGCGATCACAAGGAAAAATGGAAAGAGGCGCCTTTCTTACCCTCAGAGGGGTCCGTTGGGATCTCCTTGTTCGGTGCTGCACGATTCCCGGCCAACTCACCAAAATTAAGTGTTCAGCGAATGTCGGAGGAAGAGACCACCAAGAGACCACGGATCATGCAACAGCAAAAAGCATTTATTGAGTTCCAATCCATCATGCTGGGGCTCCGTGCTCACTCAAGAAGGGAGAGCAGCCCAGAGCCACAAGCAGGAGTTGAGCAGTGTTTAAGTACACTTTTTGGGGAGGGCGGGACTTTACATACATCACAGTCTCTTTTAAAAAATCATCATACACCATGGGAAAATCAAACAACAATTCCAAAGATGATTAGCTCATTCTTTGGTGGGAACAGGTCTGGCAGGAGTGATAGGTCAGTTCTAAAGTGGGGTACACATTGAAACTGATTGGTTTAGGCCCTGTGATGCCTATGTGCCAGGCCACAAAGGGTACTAGGTTATTAAACAATCAGGCAGTCAGGGGAAAATTTACTGGGCAGTCCGGGAATTGTCCTACAAGCTACAAGAATTTCAGGTTTTGTGTATAGCATAGGAACGTAACAATACCTGGTCCTTTACATTTTAACTCAGACCTTGCAGCTTAGAAACTTTGCAACACCCAGTCTTTTAAACTTTAAATTTTACACATTAATTTCAATTTCTTTTACACTTACATATTACTTCTGGTTCACAACAAGGGTGTCAAAGCCACCCTGACTTTAGGCAAATGAGGGGCAAGGGAGCTTATTTTGGACACTGTTTTTGGCTGTGCCCCTCATGGCAACCTCCAGCCAGATGTTATGATGAGTGTCTTTATGGAAGAAGATGAGTGCCATGTAGGAGTCTTGTGGTTTTAATTGTGGTCATTTGTGTGGCGGTTGAAAGAGATGACTGGGTCCACATGGGCTTGAACTCTGCTGTGATTCCTCTTAGAGGCTGAGTTCTGGAACTGACCTCAGAAAAGTATTGCCATGAATTGTGTTGGGAAAACAGGAGGCCACGCATGAGCATCGCCCTTGGAAACTGAGATATAGGCCCAAGATGGCTTTCCACAGAGCACTGAGAATCTCAGCCAGGATATCACATTATTTTTTTGTGAAAGACTTGGCAGCCATAGTTGAGAGTCAAAACACACATGAACCTCACATTCAAGACCTCAATGGGCCTGGATTCATGTGACCTTTTGGCCACTCTTTGGGAAGCCTTGCCTTAAAGAGTTCTGCAGAGCTTTCATTGAAATCAGCTTCCTCACCATGTAATGGTTCCTGAATGAATTGATACCCACAGTGCCTCCAACTTCATCCTTGAAAAATGGCTAGATAAATACCATGAATTTTTTTGAAATTTTCATGACCAGGTGGCCCTGGAGAACCTTTGGATGTTCTATTGCTGATCATGAGTGTACCAGACAGTGCCTTGATTGACTGGGTTTCATGAAAATGTTGTAGAACAGAGATGCTAGTGAGTTGGAGCCTCCTGAGTAGTGGGTGTAGAGCAGTGGACTATAGGTTTCTGAATAAATACCTGTGGTTTTACCACGTGGATCTGCCATTGGCTTCAAAAGACTTGTGACTGACATGGTGCAGGCCACAGATCCTTATATGTATAGGCATCTTGTTATATTGAGAGGTTTGAGGGCAATGTTCAGAATCCGGTTGCTATAGTCAAGGGGGAAAGCTATGTGGGATAGACCCCTGTTTTGAACATTCTCCTGGAGACCCTGACCAACCACACGTGACAGAACTCCCTCCAGCACTGTGTCCTTGTTGAACTACTTGTATTTCATTAAGCCAATACCAAACTCCCAGTGCCACAGTAAGAAACACCACGAAAATGGAGGATGATGACCAAATGGTTTCACAGACCACAAGGGGAGACACTTAACTACCAGTGACCACAGTTTACATACAAAGGGAGAATTCAGAACTCCTTCCTCATGTTCATTAGAAAATAAGGAACCATTTTCTCCAGGTCACATAGATGCAGATCCAGATTTGATGGTGTCACTACAAAAGAAGCTAAATCTTCTGACAACTACATATATTTCATGTGCCCAACCTCAGAGGAAGTTTCTCAAGAAGTCTTTAGGCCAGCAGAGCTCCATGTTTGTGCAGTTTTTAACCTCTCCCTTACTTTTGGAAACTGTTCTAACACATCGAATGTTGTGAACTCCTGAGCATTTTCAGTTCCACATATGTAATCACAGGTTTTCGAACTCCTCACCACTAATTGGGTCTCACTTGGAGTGAAGTTAATGTCAAGGAATTGTTCTGGATGAGAGTGGCAAGATTTTTGTGTAGCATATACTTGCATACACATTAGATTCATTTTCCTATTTTGCATTTTAAATACTGATCCCTGACACTAACACATACCCGACTAGAATCTGAAAACTAATCCTAATATGATGGATAAAAAGAAACCTAACCGAAAAGAAATACAGGCCTTCCATAGGAGGCATGGTGTATACTTTGATTTGCCTTCTGCTTAATCAAGGGTATGTGTTATAAATCTTGTCAAATTTTCTTTGTAATATTTCTCCATGAGATATATATATATATTTTTTTTTCTCAAAACATGAAACATATGTGTATTATTAAACACTCCCTAAATTCATTCATGTTCCTGTATGTGGATTTATTATCAACTTTTCACAAGATTATTCTCAGAAATATTCAACCACCTGAAATACATATTTCTTTCCTAGTACTGAAAACTAACTTCAATGAATGGTGCTTACAAATCGTAATATTTCTACAGTAACTGACCCAGTTCAACATCAATGCAAGTAGATTCCTATGGGACATGATGTGTATTTTGAAGTTCATTTTTATTCAACACTGGCACATTACTATTTCTTCAGTTTATGGAAATCATAGGATATATCTTACATCCACAAGTACACAAATTTATAGACATTTGGCTCAATTTCAATCACTTTCTCCTTGAGAACACATATATTACTCCATGTTTCTTTATGGTCTATTCACTAGACTTCTTTCTAAACACATTATTTTCGATTCCATAATCATTTTTGAAGCAAAACTCACACTCTTCATGATAAACCGTAACCCTAATATTACCATTAGATATATAACTGGTTGGAATGAATGTATGTATATCAATATAAGATTTGCTATATATTTTCAGATATCAATTCAATCCATTATTTAAAGTTGGAAATAGTTATATAATTTATTCACAATATTGTCTATTCATGCATCATCTCTAGATTCATCAACACAGGTTACAACAATTTGTATCCTCAGTACTAATTTATAAGTTTTCAAAATTTTGCTCCCCAAAATGGTGGAAGAAATACTCATGTCACCTGATGTACATATACATTTTATCACAGTAATATAATGGACACAGTATTGATAAATAAGAATGATACCCTTTTACTTAAATATGTTTATTTGATTTTCACTGTAAGATGTTAATTCTGGAAGACTTGAGAATTAAGAAAGATTTTGTCTATATTATTTCAAACAGGCTAATCAAAGTATTTTTAAATATATATATAACATATGTAATACATATGCATGAATATAGATAATATGTATAATTAATGTATTGTAATATATCTATCAGGTGATTATAATTTTTAAATTTTCTCAAGAAAAATGAATGACTATAAAAAACTGTCTTAAATGTAAATTTCATAGCATACTACTGTTTGTAATGACATGAGAGAAAAATACATATGGAGGGATAATGAAAAAGGAAGAGAAAGAAGGAAGAAAATGAGGAAGAAAGTGAGAAAAGAAGAGGGAGAGGAGTGTTTGATGATAAGATAAAAGTGGAGGGGCTGGGTTTGTGGCTCAGTGGTATCATGCTTGTCTACCATTTGTGAGGCACTGGGTTATATTCTCAGCACCAGATACAAATAAATAAAATGAAGGTCTATCACAAACTGAAAAAATAAAAAATGAAAAACTAGAAATATTACCATAATTCCAAGGTTTTATGAATGTTAAATAAAAAAAAATGTTATATAGCCTTATGTAATTTCTACACTCCCCAAAGTAGTCATTTAATGTTAGATAATTAATGCTATAACTGAAAATCCATTGCTCTTCCCTCTACCTTCTGTGGCATGCTAGTGCTAAAATAAATTGTATTATAACACCAAAAAAAATTCTAATATTTCTACAGTAACTGACCCAGTTTAACGTCAATGCAAGAATATTCCTATGGGATATAATGTGTATTTTGACGTTCATTTTTATTCAACACTGGTATATTACTATTTCTCCAGTTTATGCACATAATAGGATGCATATTTCATCCACAATTTAGATAATTTATAATTTTTTACTTTCAATCACTTCCTGCTACAGAACACATGTATTCCTCCATGTTTCTTGACTGCTCTTTTCATGAGACTTTTTTCCAAACACATTATTTTCGATTTCCATTATCACTTTTGAAGCAAAACTCACACACCCGTCATGATAAACCATAACCCTAATATTACCTTTACATGTATAAGTGGTGGGAAAGAATGATTGTATATCAATATAAGATTTCTTACTTGGTTAAAGGTATCCATTCAATCCATTATTTAAAGTGGAACCAGTTATATTATTTGGTCACAGTATGGTCTATTCATGCATTACCTCTATATTGATAGACACAGGGTACACCTCTTTGTACACCCAATACTAATTTATACGTCTTCAAAATATTGCTCCCAGAAATGGTGGAAGAAATACTCATGTCAACTGATTCTACATATGCATGTTATCATAGTAATATTCAGGACACAAAATGCAAAAGTCACACGTATGATTGTACCAAAGCCTAAAAGGGAACTGAACATGGATTACTAAAAACATCCATGTCCAGGTTGCCTAATGCTCTCAAATGTCAATCCTATTGGTGACTACATATTTGTTTCTTCCTAAGATTATATATTCAATCTCAAAACTGTTGAAAATGTCTATTTTTTTTACTCACTTTATACTTTGCCTGATTTCCTAATGTCTCTATTGATATCTGCTTTCCTACATATTTTCCCCAGTTCATCATTGTGACTGACCCTTCAAATGTGCTGACATTGACATTCACTCTCTAACCGAAACCCTATTGCTAATGAACTTTGGTCCAAATCCTATACTCACTCTTCTTCCAAAGCATACTGACTATCTTCCTGATTCTATCGACTATCCCTTTTTGAGTGGATGTTCTCTTCTACATTCAATCATCTAAGGTACAATGTCATATGCCATTGTTTATCGATTTATCTGAGATATGTATGCAGAACGTAATTCAATGCTATGTATCCCAATCAATTGCCCAATGCACTTCTGAGCTTCAAATCTTACTTAGATTTCTGTTTTTATACTTATATTTCACCTATATATCCATGTTAAGTAAAATGAATATTTTTGGATCTGTAGATGATATATATTTCATCATGAATTTTCTACTCACCTGATATACATATATATTTATCTCAGTAATATTCCAGACACAAAATACAAGGGTCACACTTATGATTGTACCAAAGCCTAAATTGAATGTGACCATGTATTACTAACATCATCCATGTCCTTGCTCCCTAACACTCTCAAATATCATTGCTATTGGTGACTACATATTTGTTTCTTCCTAACATTATATATTCAACCTCAACCCTGTTAAAAATGTATTTTCCTATCACACACTTTGAACTTTGCCTGATTTCCTAATGTCTCTATTGATAAATGCTTTCCTACACCTTTTCTCCAGTTCATCATTGTGAATGACTCTTCACATGTGCTGACATTGACATTCACTCTCTCACTGAATCCCTATTGCTAAAGAACTTTTGGTCCAAATGCTTTACTCAGTCTTCTTTTGAAACCTACCAACTATCTTCCTTATCCTACCAACTATCCCAGTTTGAGTGGATGTTCTCTTCTATATTCAATGATCCAATGTACAAGGTCCTATTACCATGATTATCTATTTAACTGAAACATCTGTGCAGAATGTAATTCAAAGCTATGTATACCAATCAAGTGCCCAATGACCTTCTGGGCGTCCAATCGTTCCTAGATTTCTGTTTTCATACTTATATTTCACCTCTATAGTCTTATAAATATCGCAGGTTCCCAATAACATTATTCATACAGCAGAACAATTCCTAACCCAAATCGAACATGTTATTAACCCTAACCATACACTGTTCCCTCAATCTAACTTTACAGAAGAGCAGGGAAAGAGTTGGTCTTACAATACAGGAATTTAGGGGATCTTCCACCTGCTGAGAACCTCAAACGTCCATGCAGAAATGATCCCTGTAGAAGATGTAGGCAGCTATGAAAGACCTGAGAGAGTAAGAGTCACCTTCCATGGCCAACGACCTGGTCAGGATGAAGGGATGTGTCTGAATCTGCCTCTCTCTTCTTAGTGTAGACAAGATGGACCAAAACAGGCCAGTGTGGAGAGCTGTTCTGGAGTGCCTATGGATGATATACCATTCTAACTTGTGAAAGTGGCACAGGAACTAGGAGCAGCCTCCATCTAATGGGGCCTTTGGAAGCAACTATTAGGACAATGTGTTTGCCAAGGCAGTGACCTCATTCAGTTCCTGAAGGAAGTGACCTCACGTCATTTCCTTGGTGTTCGAAATCTCTGAACATGTGGTCCAGGAAGCCAGGCACCCAGAGCTAGTCCCAGTCCCAGTCCCAGTGATCTCACTTGTTTGGATTTACCAAGGACAGAGTCAGTCTTTCTTGGTACCTACTGATGTGAGGATGGCCAAATGCGAGTAAAGCTCTGAAGAGGGCCCTTTCCTGAGAAACCAGGTTGTGGCTCACCGCTGGCTCCTGTCAACATCACAGAGTTGGACAAGGAGAACAGATCTGAGACAGAACAGGCCATTTCATGGAAACATAGTATGGCCCACCAGTCAGAGGACACTCCGGATAGTCACAGACCTACTTGGGGGAAGGAGGTGCATTTGTGGGTGTGGATGTGGGTTTGTGGTTTTGTCTCATGTTCTGAGAATAGGTAAGAAAGGCAGTTTGTTTGGTTTGGAGTTAATTGATTCTAGTAAGTCGTTTGAAAAGGCAAGTGTTTCTAGGTCTGTGTATCCCACTGTGTCAGGGGTTGTAGACATTAGAAAAGAGAATGCTTCAATGGATGTGTCCTGTCTAGTAGAAAGCTTCCCTGGATTCATACTTCCCATTTATGAATGGACTGTGGCTTGCATTATCGATGGGAAACCCCTGATATCTTCCTAAGTTCCTGTTTTCTTTCTGATTTCTGGCCACTTTCCAGAATAGGCTCATGGTTTTGTGTCCAAGATGTGTACCACCACCAAGCTCTGTGACATGGCCATGTACTGGATAGCTGAAGGGAATGGCAAGCATCTCAGAAAACTTAGATATCAGTGTGATCAGGAAAGTCTCAGTGGAGAAATACTGCTTTGGTACCTATTGTTCTGTTGCCCTCAATGTCAGGAAGCTTTTTGCCTCTGGCCACCCCTTTGGGAAGCCTAAAGAAAACAGTTTTCAAATGGAAATCAATGGGGATCACCTGTGACTCTTTGCTTAATTGCATTGGAAAGGGATATGTCTGAATCAGGCTCTAGGTCCTGTGTTAGGCTTTGGCTTAGATTCTCAGCACATGATGGATGTAAAGAAAATCCCATGTTTGCATCCAAAACTAAATTGGCCAAAAGAGCAGTCATTATGGAAGAAGTCTCTCGCCTTCCCCTGTAAGGTTCCTTACCTCCTTCAAGTGAGAATAGGAACCTTTGGATCAAATGAGTTCTTCAAAGCCCTTTAGAGGCTATCCCATAGGTGCTTGGGTTTTCTCCAGAATCCAAATCACATAAAGAATCTATACCTGACAGTCAGTAGGCCTCAAAATGAAGGAGCAAAGCAATATTAACAGCAGGCCTATTTGCTCACTCCTGGTTCCCCGGACGAATGTCCAGGCCACCCTGACTTTAGGCAAATGAGGGGCAATGGAGGTTATTTTGGACACTGTCTTGGGCTGTGCCCCTCATGGAAACCTCAAGCCAGAGGTAATGATGAGTGTCCATATGGAAGAAGATGAGGGCCATGTGGGAATGTTTTGGTTTTAATTGTGGTCATGTGTGGACGTTGGAAGGGATGACTGGGTCCACCTTGGCTTGAACTCTGTTGTGATTCCCCTTAGAGACTGAGTTGTGGACCTCACCTCAGAGAAGTATTGCCATGAATGGTGTTGGGATTTTAGGAGGATTCACATGAGAGTCACCCTTGGAAAATGAGATCTAGGCCCAGGGTGGCTGTTCACAGAGCACTGGGAATCTCAGCCAGGTTACCACATGATTTTATTCTGAAAGACTTGGCAGCCATATATGAGAGTCAAAACACACATGGATGTCACAATGTAGATCCTAATGGGCCTGGATTCATGTGATCATTTGGCCACTGTTTGGGAAGCCTTGCCTGTGAGACTTCTCCAGAGATTTCATTGAAATGAGCTTCCTAACCATGTAATAGTTCCATAATGAAATGAAACACACAGTGCCTCCAACTTCAACCTTGAAAAATGGCTAGATAAATACCAAGAAATTTTGAAACTTCCCATGACCAGGTGGCACTGGAGAATCTTTGGATATCCTGTGGCTGATCATGAGATTACAAGACAGTGCTTTGATTGACTGGTTTTCATAAAAATGGTTCAGAACAGAGATACCAGGAAGTTGGAGCCTGCTGAGGAGTGGGCCTACAGCAGTGGTGGGTAGGTGTGTAATAAAACAACTGTGGTGGGGCCATGTGGATCTTCCATTGGCTTCCAAATGGCTTGTGACTGACATGGTGCAGCCAGCAGACCCTTGTATGTAAAGGCATCTTGTCATATGGACAGGATTCAGGGCAATGTTTAGAATCAGGTTGCTATGGTCAAGGGGGAAATTCATGTGGGATATAAGCCTGGTTGGTGCATTCTCCTGCAGACCCTGACCTAACAAAAGTGACTGAACTCACTCACGCACCGGGTAACTGTTGAATTCTTTGTATATCATGAAGCAAATACCAAAATCCCAGTGCAGCAGCAAGAAACACCACGAAAATTGGAGGATGACCAAATGGCCTCACAGTCCACATGTGGATACACTTATCCCCCAGTTGCCACAGATTACCTACAAAAGAGAATTCAGCACTGCTGCCACATATTCAGTGGAAAATAAGAAACCATGTCCTCCAGGTAACATAGATGCAGACACAGCTTTGATTGTCTCACTACAATGGAAGCTAAATCTCCCGACAACAACATATATTTCAAGTGCCCAAACTCAGAGTCAGTTTCTCAAGAAGGATTTAGGGAACCAGAGCTCCATGTTTGTGGACTGTTTTCCCTGTCCCTTACTTTTGAAATCTCCTCTACCGTCTTCAAGGTTGTGAACTCCTGAGCACATTCCATTCCAGATATCTATTCACAGATTTTCTAACTCTTCTCCTCTAATTGTGCCTTAGTCTCGGTGATTGTAATGTCAAGGCATCCCTTTCTCTGTAGCCTATTCAGCACATATATTTTTACATGCAATTATAGAATCTTACCTGATACCACACGTACATTCTTGTGAGGTGACTGACTTGGCAGATACAAATTGTAAGAGATCACTCCTCCTAAACGCTGTTGGAACTGAAAATTCAATCTATGAGTGAGCTTCCTTGTTGAACAACATTATACATAAATCTATATTCAATAAAATAAATATATTTGGATCTGTAGATGACATATATTTCATGGTGAATTTCAATTGGAATATATTATGCTATTTTTAATGTCTGTGTGTCTGATTTTTCAAAATATGAAATATATATCTTGTTATACACTCCCTAAACTCATTCATATTCAAGTATGTATATTTATAATCAAAATTTCACAAGAGTATTCTCAAAATTATTCATTCACCTGAAATACATATTTGTTTCCTAGTACTGAAAACTATCTTCAGTGAATGGTGCATACAAATCCTAATATTTCCACAGTAACTGAACCAGTTTAACATCAATGCAAGTAGATTCCTATGGGACATGTTGTGCATTTTGACATTTATTTTATTCAACACTGGTACATTACTATTTCTTCAGTTTATGCTCATCATAGCAAATATATTTCATCCAAAACTTTGCAAATTTATAGGCATTTTGTTCACTTTCAATCACATTATTCTACAGAACACGTGTGTTCCTCCATGTTTTTGATGGGTCTTTTCATGAGACTTCTTTCCAAACACATTATTTTCGATTTCCATGATCACTTTTGAAGCAAAACTCAAAGACACTTCGTGATAAACCATAACCCTAATATTACCATTAGATGTATTGCTGGTTGGAATGAATGATGGTATATCGATATAAGATTTCTTATATATTTTCAGATATCAATTCAATCTATTATTTAAAGTGGGACCAGTTATATTATTTATTCACAATGTGGTCTATTCATGCACTATCTCTATATTCATAGACACAGTGTATACCTCTTTGTACCACCAATACTAATTTATAGGACTTCAAAACATTGCTCCCAGAAATGCTGGAAGAAATACTCATGTCACACGATCTACATATACATTTTATCACAGTAATATTCTGGACACAAAATGCAAAGGTCACACTTATGATTGTACCAAAGCCTAAAAGGAAAGTGAACAGGGATTACTAAAAACATCCATGTCCACATTGCCTAATACTCTCAAATGTCAATCCTATTGGTGACTACATATTTGTTTCTTCCTAAGATTATATAGTCAAACTCAACCCTGTTCAAAATGTCTAATCCTATCACTCACTTTATACTTTCCCTGATTTTGTAATGTCTCTGTTATTATCTGATTTCCTACATATTTTCCAAAGTTCATCGTTGTGACTGAATCTTCATATGTGCTGACATTTACCTTCACCCTCTAACAGAAACCCTATTGCTAAAGAAGTTTTTTTTTTTCCAAATCCTATACTCACTCTCCTTCCAAAACCTACCAACTATCTTCCTAATCTTACCTACTTTCCCATTTTGACTCGATGTTCTCTTCCACATTCAATCATCCAATGTACAAGGTCCTATGCCATTGTATATGGATTTATCTGAGACATCTGTGCAGAAAGTAAGTCAACACTAAGTATCCCAATGAAGGGCCCAATGCCCTTCAGGGTTTCAAATCTTAGATTTCTGTTTTCATACATATATTTCACCTACATATTCTTATAAATATTGTAGGTTCCCAATAACATTATTCATCGAGCAGAATAGTTCCTAACACAGATTGAACATGTTATTAACCCTAACCATACACTCTTCCCTCAATCTAACTTTACAGAAGAGCAGGGACAGAGTTGGTCTTACAAGACAGAAATTAAGGGATCTTTCACCTGCTGAGAACCTCAAAGGTCATTAAAGAAATGATCCCTGGAGAAGATGTAGGCAGCTATTAAGGACCTCAGAGAGCAAAAGTCATCTTCCATGGCAAACAACCTGGTCAGGATGAAGGGTTGTGTCAGAATCAGCCTCTCTCTTCTTAATGTAAAGAAGATGCAGCAAACCAGGCCTGTGTGGAGAGCTGTTCCTGGGTGCCTATGGTTGTATACCATTCTAACTTGTGAAAATGTCAGAGTAAGTAGGTGCAGCCTCCATTTCATGGGACCCTTGGAAGCAACTGTTAGGACAAAGTGGTTGCCAAGGTAGGGACCTCATTCAGTTCCTGAAGGAAGTGACCTCACCTCACTTCCTTGGTGATGGCATTCTCTGAACTTGGGATCCAGGTAGCCAGGCATCCAGAGCCAGTCCCAGTCCCAGTTCCAGTGGTCAAAATTTTTCGGATTTACCAAAGACAGAGTCAGTCTTTCTTGGTACCTACTTATGTGAGGATGGCCAAATGCCAGGAAGGTCTGAAGAGGGGCCTTTCCTGAGAAAGCAGATAGTGGCTCACCACTGGCTCCTTACAGCTTCACAAAGTTTGCCACAGAGACTAGATCTGAGACAGGACATCCCATTATGAGGGAATTAATTATGGCCCACTATCAAACGACACTCCATATTGTCACAGACGTACTTGGGGGTCTGTGTGGGTGTGGGTGAGGGTATTTGTTTGTGGTTTTGTCTCATGTTCTGAGAATAGGTAAGAAAGTCGGTTTGTTTGGTTTGGTGTGAACCGATTCTAGTAAGTCGTTTGACAAGGCTAGTCTTTCTATGTCTGTGTATCCCACTGTGTCCATGGTTGTAGACAATAGAAAAGAGAATGCATAAATACATGCGTCCTTTCTAGTAGAAATCTTCCCAGCATTCATTCTGCCCAATTTATGAATTGTCTGCGGCTTGCCTAATGGATGGGCAACACCTAATATCTTCTTAAGTTCCTGTTCTCTACTTGAATTATGGGCAATCTCCAGAATACGCTCATGGTATTGTGTCCAAGATATGTACCACCTCCACGCTCTGTATTACGGCCATGCACTAGAGAGCTGAAGGAAATGATGAGCATCTCAGAAAACTCAGATATCAGTGTGACCAGGAAAGTCTCAGTGGAGAAACCCCGCTTTGGGCCTTTTGCTTACATATCCTTCTGTTGCCCTGAATGTCAGGAAGGTCTTTGCCTCAGGCTACGCCTTTTTGAAGCCTGAAGAAAACAGTTTTCAAATGGAAATGTATGGACATTACCTGTGGCTCTTTCTTAATTGCTTTGGAAAGGGATGTGTCTGAATCAGCCTCTTGGCCCTGTGTGAGGCTGTGGCTTAGATTCTCAGCACCTGATGGATCTAAAGAAAAATCCCATGTGTGCATCCAAATCAAAAAGCCAAAAGAGCAGTAATTTTGGATGAAGTCTCTCACCTTCCTCTGTAAGGTTTCTGACTTTCATCATTGAGAATACAGATCCTTTGCGTCAAATGAGTTCTTCAAAGCCCTGCAGACACTAGACCATAGGTTCTTGGGTTTTCTCATGACTCCAATTAACATAAAGAATCTAAACCCCACAGTCAGTAGGCCTCAAAATCGAGAATAAGAGCAATATTAACGGCAGGCCTCTTTGAACACTCCTGATTCACAGGAAGGATGTCCCGGCCACACTGACTTTAGGCAAATGGATGCAAGGGAGCTTATTTTGGACACTGTCTTGGGCTGTGCCCCTCATGGAAACCTCCAGCCAGAGGTTATGATGAGTGTCTATATGGAAGAAAATGAGGGCCATGTAGGAGTGTCTTGACTTTAATTGCGGTCATTTGTGTGGCGCTTGGAATAGATGACTGGGTCCACCTGGGCTTGAACACTGGTGTGATTCTCCTTAGAGACTGAGTTCTGGAACTTACCTCAAAGAAGTATTGCCTTGTATTGTGTTGGGATTTTAGGAGGCCACACATGAGAGTCGCCCTTGGAAAGTGAGATCTGGGCCCAGGTTGGCTTTCCACAGAGCACTGGGAATCTCGGGAAGGATATCACATGATTTTATTCTTAAAGACTTGGCAGCCATAGTTGCAAGTCAAAACACACATGGACCTCAAATTTTAGACCTCAGTAGGTCTGGCTTCATGGGACCTTTTGGCCTGTCTTTGGGAAGCCTTGCGTGTGATAGTTCTCCAGAGCTTTCATTGAAATGAGCTTCCTCTCCATTTAATCGTTCCTGAATGAATTGAAACCCACAGTGCCTCCAAGTTCACCCTTGAAAAATGGCTAGATAAACACCTTTAAATTTTTGACATTCCCATGACCAGGTGGCCATGGAAAACCTTTGGATGTCCTATTGATGACCATCAGTGTTCCAGACAGTGCCTTGATTGACTGGATTTCATGAAAATTGTGTAGAACAGAGATGCCAGTAATTTGGAGCCTGCTGAGTAGTCGGCCTAGAGCAGTGGTGTGCAGGTGTGTGTTAAAACATCTGTGGTCGGGTCATCTGCATCTGCCCTTCACTTCCAAATGGTTTGTGACTGACATGCTAGAAGCCACAGACCCTTGTATGTAAAGGCATCTTGTTATATGGAGAGGATTCAGGGCAATGTTTACAATCAGATTGCTATGGTCAAGGGGGCAAGCTATGTGGGATAGAAGCCTTGTTGGTGCATTCTCCTGCAGACCCTTACCCACCACACGTGACAGAACTCCCTCCATCACTGTGTCCCAGTTGAACTTCTTGTATTTCGTGAAGCAAATATCAAACTCCCAGTGCAGCTGCAAGAAACACCACAAAAATTGGAGGATGACCAATGGCTTCACATTCCACACTGGGAGACACTTAGCCACCAGTGGCCACAGTTTACCTACAAAGAGAGAATTCAGCACTGCTGCCTCATGTTCATTGGAAAATAAGAAACAATGTCCTCTAGGTCACATAGATTCTGACCCAGCTTTGATCGTCTCATTACAAAGGAAGCTAAAGCTCCTAAAAACAACCTCAGATGAAGTTTCTCAAGAAATCTTTAGGCCAGCAGAGCTCCATGTTTGTGGAGTTTTTACCCTGTCCCTTACTTTTGGAAACTCCTATACCACCTCCAAGGTTGTGAACTCCTGAGCATTTTCTATTCCAGATGTGTATTCACAGATTTTCTAACTCTTCTCCTCTAATTGTGTCTTACTTGGGATGAAGGTAATGTCAAGGCATTGTTTTGAATACACATTGGATTCTTTTTCCAATTTTCCATTCGAAATACTGAATCCCTGACTGTCAGGGGTAGAAGGAATTAACCTTAAAGAATAGCCTGACACTTACAAGAAACAGCCCCCATGGAGACATCCTGTCTGGGAGACATCCTGTAGCCAACTGTGTCCCTGAGACATCCTGTTGCCATCTGTCTTCCTGAAACATCCTGAGTTTATCTCACCTTGTGAAGACATCCAGAAACTTCGGATAAGAGAGCTTTCCCATCTCCAGCATATAAATGCCCCTGTGTGAAAAATAAAAGTTTGCAGCTTGATCAGAACTCCTGTCATGCTGTCATCTCTCGTGTCTCTTGTCCCTTCATTCCTCCGCATCTAGGTTCACTGCCCCTGTTGATGTGTCTTTCCAGCAGGGACTACTGGCACCCACTGACTGGGGCTCGAGCCTTTGACTCATTGGGAACCCCGTCCTCCTGGAAGACTTCATCAAGTGGAGCTTGCGATTGCCTCAGCAGACACCACCAAGAGACAGATCCAGGAGGAGAGTGGGGATGACGCACGGTGAGTGACCCACCATGGGACAAGCAGTTTCGCCACATGATTTGTTTTTGTCAGGCCTCAAGGAGTCCTTCAAGACATGGGGGTGCGTGTTAAGAAAAAGGACTTAAATTTTTTTTTCAAATACATAGGAGAATTGTGTCCATGGTTTCACCTTGAAGTGACCATTGATGGTAAAAGATGGCTTAGAGTAAGAGACTGTTTAAAACATTATTATTAAACCTTTGGCCCAGAAAAAGTGCCAGTTCCCACATTTTCTTACTGGAACTTAATTAATGAAATTCTTAAAAGTTCACCCTTTGACAATGGTACCTTACAACTTGTCAGGATTGGAGAAGAGACTATGCAAAACACCTCTCGTCTCCCCAAGGCATGCCCATCAGTTAGTATAGACATTGACCCTTCTCAGTCTCCCCAGGACCCTGGGAACCTTCCTGGTCCCCCTCAAAATACCACCCTAATGAATAAGGCTCTAATGGTTACCAGACGCCTTTATCGAGTTTTAAATCCCAGAGACACATTGACCCCTGGGACGGAGGCTACCTTGGAGAAGGAAGCAGCAAGCTACCATTCAGAAGATGCGCCACCTCTCAGGACCCTGCCACAGCCTATAGGACTTACACATCTACCTACCTCCTATATCCCTCCTGCCTTTTGTGCTCCAGCCCTTCAGGAGCAAAATGCCACCCAGATATTTTTTTCCCCACTTCCCTTGCCTAGCCTGGCTCCCTTGTGAGAGTCTCTCCAACATAGACGGGAACAGATCAAACTTTTAAAAGAATTAAGATCCCTTGACTCTGAGCTCTGTTCATTAGCCTTAGGCATGGAGTCAATGAAAGCTGACCCACGGTGGTCTAATACAAAGGCTAAGCCACTCCATCAGCCTGTTCTCGCCTTCCCAGTCACCCGCAGTCAGATAGATATGCCTGCAAAGGCTGAGGTCAAAGACTTAGAGGAGGATCAAGAGGAGGAAGCGGGGGAAATGGATCAAGGAGATCAGGACTCAGAGGATGAAGAGTTCACCCCTAGGCAGGAAGGAACCCAGAGTGTCTACAAAAAATCTTGAAAAACATAAAAAGACTTGTGCTTACAATGGCCCCACTGTGCCCTACACATTGACTTTATTAGAAAGCCACAGCGCACAATGGCTTACTCCCAATGATTGGAAATTTTTAGACCGAGCTACCCTCAGTGCCGGAGATTTCCTGTTATGGAATGCAGATTTCAAGGAGCACTGTCAGGAAACTGCTCAAAAAAAATAACTAAGGCCTCCTATAAATCCTGAACTTATGTTAAGATAGTGGGCTATGAGCCATTTGACACTAAAACTAAATAGGCACGTTTCCCTGCTGGACTTTTGGCGCAGATTCAGATGGCTGGCTTACATGCTTGGAGATGCCTCCCTCAAACGGGCTCGGCTACCACTTCTTTGGCAAAAATTTGACAAGGACCCAACGACCCTTATAGAAACTTTGTTCCCCGGCTTAACCTAGCTGCAGATTGCTTGCTTGGACCAAGCGAAAGCGAAAGAACTTTTGAAAAACATCTTGCCTTTGAAAACGCCAACCCGGCATGTCAGGATGTTCTTCGACCACATAAGGAAAAAGGGAAACTTTCGGACTTTATTAGACTCTGTGCAGGGGTGGGTGCAGCCCATGCCATGGGTCTCGCCCTACGTGCCCCCTTTACCAAGGCCTTTCACAATCCTGGCTCATGTACTTGCTTTACTTGTAAACAACCTGGCCATTTTGCACGCAAGTGTCCGAAAGGCAAACAAAGCCTAGGAATATCGTCTCCTCAAACTGGGGCTAAATCGCCCCCAGCTACCCTTTGTTCTAGATGTGGTAAATGTCATCACTGGGCCAGTAAGTGTAGATCTAAGACAAATGGCCTCAGACAGTCTATTTCTTCCTGCTTCTCAGGAAACTCCCTGTGGGGCCAGCCCCTGGCCACGACCTCCCCCAGGACAAAACCAGGGGCAATAAGGTTTGTTCCCTCCCAAACTCCAAACCTACCACAAAATTCTTCCCCACAATTGCCTCCCTCCAACTAGCCACCCCAGGCAGCGCAGGATTGGACCTCTGTGCTACCACCAATACAATATTAGACTCAATGCAAGGGCACCAGATAATACCCCCTAGAATTATGGGTCCCCCTTCATCTCATACGAGTGCCCTTATTCTTGGAAGAGCCTCTGCTACGTTAAATGGTGTTCAGGTCTTCCCTGGCATTAATGATAATGATTTCACTGGAGAAATAAAAATACTGGCAACAGCTATTAATGGAGTTCCGGCCATCCCAGCAGGAACAAGACTTGCACAATTAACATTCCTTCCCTTGGATTCAGGAGGCACTTCCACTGCCAAACCTACAACGGGGGACAGCCTCCCTCGGCTCCTCTGATGTATATTGGGTTCAGCCTATTTCTCACAATAGACCCACCCTTACCTTACTTATTGAAGGAAAGGAATTCCAAGGAATTCTAGATACTGGAGCTGATGCCACAATTATTTCTCACAAATACTGGCCATCAGGTTGGCCCATCACCCCATCCTTGAATGATCTAAAAGGGTTAAGAGTCAAAAAATTTCCATGTCAGTTCTAGGGATTTTAGCTGGACTGATAAAGAGGGTAATAAGGTGACTGTCACTCTTTTCATTGTTCCTGACCTCCCTGTTAACCTATGGGGCCGAGATATTTTTAGTCAAATGGAAGTTATTCTTGCCAGTCCCAATTCCATGGTGACTCATCAAATGCTTTGTATGAATTTTGTCCCTGGTACAGGCCTTGTGAGACTGAGACAAGGACTGGTGGGGACTATAAAACCCATAAAAAAAACAAATTCATATGGACTTGGGTATTCTGATTTTTAGTGTCGGTTCCTGACCCTCCTGTACCCCATGCAGCTAAAATTATTTTGGAGACTCAGACTCTTGTGTGGGTGGATCAGTGGCCCCTTACCCCCCAGAAAAATTGGAGGCTGCCTCCTTGTTAGTGCAGGAACAGCTGGCAGCCGGCCATGTAGAGCCCTCAACCTCACCATGGAATACTCCTATTGTTATCAAGAAAAAATCAGGCAAGTGGCGTCTTTTACAATATTTGTGTGCCATTAATAAAGTTATGTGCCTGATGGGAGCACTACTGCCTGGAATTTCCACAATAGTGGCTATTCCCAAAAACTATTGTAAAATGGTTATTGACTTAAAAGTTTGCTTTTTTACCATTCCTTTACATCCCGAGGATAGACCCTATTTTGCCTTTAGTCTCCCTTGCATTAATTTCCACGGCCCTATGCAGAGATTTCAATGGAAGGTTCTTCCCCAAGGTATGGCCAACAGCTCTAGTCTTTGCTAAAAATAAGCTGTTCAAGCAGTAGACCCTGTGAGAGAGTGATGACCACAATTTTATGTTTTACATAATATGGATGATTCTTTAATTGCTGCACCTAATTACCATGACCTTAATAATTGTTACTTGGACCTTTAGAAAACACTCACTACCTTGAGACTACAGATAGCTCCTGATAAGGTTTAAACACAGGACCCTTATACCTATTTGGGCCTTAAACTTCAAGATAATCAGATCCAAATTCCTAAAATACAACTACGTGTGGACCATCTTCACACCCTTAATGATTCTCAAAAATTACTGGGAGATATTCAATGGCTAAGAACATATTTAAAATTACCCACTTGTGTACTTTTGCCCCTTAATGATATTTTGAGAGGTGATTCCTACCCCTCTTCCCCTCAAAAGCTTACTCCTGAGGCATGACAGGCATTAAACCAAGTCACAGAAGCCATTGCCAAACAGTTTGTTACACAAATTTCTTATAACCTTCCTCTGGTTCTGGTTCTTTTACACACTCCTCATATACCCTCAGAAAAATTTTGACAGGATATCCATATTTTAAAAATAAAGGCTTCCCCTTGCTTTGGGTCCATTTATCCACCACATCCTCCAAGTTTATTATCGTTTATCTTGCTCAGGTAGCTTCTATTATTATTAAAGGTCGTTTGGTTTCTCGACAACATTTTGGCAAAGACCCTGATAATATTTTAATTCCATATACTAATCACCAAACCCAATTTTTACTACAGAGAGGGGATGAATGGGGTATTGCCCAATCAGGCCATTTGGGAACAATTGATAACCATGTCCCCAATGACACCCTTTTACATTTTGTCCAGATACATCCATTCATTTTTCCCAAAATTACTCAAAAGGCTCCCAGTCCTCAAGCCCTTACTGTCTTTACAGAGGGTTCCAGTAATGGCTGTGCGGTCTTTGTTGTAAATAACCAGCCTACCACCTTTGATACTGTCTATCATTAAGCACAGTTTGTGGAATTGTTTGCCATAACACAAGTTTTTATAACATTTTGTGATAATCCTGTTAATATTCATACAGACAGTGCCTACATTGCTCATTCTGTGCCCCTGCTGGAGATTTCACCCGCCATTAAATCTTCTTCCAATGTGGCCTTTCTGTTTCACCAGCTTCAGCAGCTAATTCAGGCCAAACAACACCCATTTTTCTTAGGACACATCAGGGCACACTCTGATCTTTCCGGTCCTCTAACACAGGTAATGCTTAAGCTGATGCAGCAACTCCTACCATCTTTCCAATTTTTGGTGGCTCCATTCAAAAGGCCATGGAGCTAAACAATCTTCACCAACTAAATTCCCAGAGCCTTTGATTACTTTGTAAAATTACCAGGCAACAGGCACGAGAAATAGTAAAAGAATGCCCTGCTTGCACTCTCTCTCTCCCGATTCAACACTTGGGAGTTAACCCCTGAGGATTACTGCCAAATCAGGTTTGGCAAATGGATGTTACTCATTTTCCTGAATTTGGATAAACCAAATATATACATGTTTCTATCGATACCTTCAGCAGCTTTATTTTTGCATCACCACATTCTGGAGAGGCTACCAAAGATGTCCTTTCTCATCTTGTTTCAGCCTTTTCCATAATGGGTAAACCAATACATATTAAAACAGATAATTGTCCTCCATATAGCAGTGCCAATTTTAAACAGTTTTGTGCTACCTTGTAATTTTGTCATACTACTGGAATTCAATACAAACCTCAGGGCCGAGGCATTGTGGAACGTTCCACCTTACCTTAAAGACTTGGCTATCGCGCCTTAAGGCTTCCGCCCTTGTATTTACCACTCACAGGCATTGCCTTAACCATGCATTATTTGCCCTTTTTTTTTCTTACCCTAGACAGTGAAGGCCTTTCGGCTGCAGACAGACACTGGCATCCCTTTTCCAATTCTGATCACCCACCTGTTATGTGGCGAAATCCCCTTACAAATAAATGGAAACGCCCAGATCCTGTCCTCATCTGGGAACGAGGCTCAGCTTGTGTTTTGGACCAAGAGCTAGCAGCCCCAAGATGGTTAACAGAACACCTGGTTAAACAGGTTAATGACTTACCTCAAACCGGGGACGGAGGCGCTCCCCATGAGTACAATTTTTCCTCTTTTTCGGATCCATCCAACAATCTGTGTGAGGATCCTGCTTAAGGAACTTATGCTGAACAGGTTTGTGCACGGAGGCCTTGGCCCTCCACCTTCCAACATCATGGAGTACCTTTTTGCCCCCCCGCCCCCGTGAATGCAAGGGAGGATCTTGGACTCAGGCTTCCACTAGTTGGACCCAGACTCCTGACTGCATGACTAAGGTGGCTTACCTCCGTGCCGAGGTTGACCATAAACTCAGAGGAGTTCATCAGCCTAAATGGGTATGTGTTAACAAGCCAAAGATTATTCCCCCTAGTACAAGTAAAGCTCTCCAAAATTGTTCTGCAACCCGTACGCATACCCAGGCGATGCATGTCTCTTGTTATGTGTCGGCCTCAATTTGTGTTAACAAGCAGGGAAAATGATTTTTTGAAGCCTCCCTAATTAAAACTCATGAAGCAGGGGGGGCCACTATTCATTATACCCCCGTTCTCTTTGACCAGGGAGGAGAAGGCAAATACACCAAGCTACAGTCAGCTGGGTGCCAAGGCACTGTCGGAAAACCTTCCGACTGGCCCATTAAGGCCCCTACAGGGGTCTCTGATGGTAGAGGACCCACTTATTCTGTCAAGCATCCTCAGATAATCAAACTTTTGAAACCCCAAATCCCTGAGCTCACATATCATCCCTTAATGTAGCCGAAATCCCAGTTCCCAGGTTTAGATACCAATACATTAGATATTTTGCAAACTACCTTCTCCTTCCTTAGTAATTCCAACCCCACCCTTGCTGGTAATTGCTGGCTCTGCATGACAACAAGGGCAAGCATTCCTATGGCAGTTCCTATTAATTCTACTATGGACAATGATAATACATGCCAACCCGGATTTCCCTTTAAAAAATAGCCTATAGGCACTTTTACATTATGTCTTTTAGGTGCGATGCAGAATAATACCTATGATATGGATTTTGGAATTACTTCCTTTGGAAATTGCTCAACAGTACAAAATTATTCCTCACCCATCCCATCTCTTTGTCCCCCCAATGGCACAGTTGTTATGTGTGGAGGAAATGTGGCCTTCCCCAGGCTTCCAGCGAATTGGACCAGTGACTGTGTTCTTGCCTTATTACTCCCTGATATAACTATTGTCCCAGGAGACGAACCTCTAGCCTAGACACCTTAGTCAAAAGACAGAGGCGGGTGATACAGGCCTTACCACTTATTGCCAGCCTTGGAATAACAGCTGCTGTGGGCACAGGTACACTGGCTTTGGCACGGCTATACACCCTTACCATCGCATGTCTCAACAACTTAAAATGATGTACAAACTCTATCAGAAACCATTAAAGATTTGTAGGACCAAATAGACTTCCTGGCAAAAGTGTTCCTTCAAAACAGACGAGGCTTAGATTTGCTGACTGCTAACCAGGGAGATATTTGATTGGCCTTAGGGGAACGATGCTGCTTTTATGCCAATAAATCAGTCATAGTATGCACTGAATTTAAGCAGCTTCAAGAAGATCTAGAAAAGAGATGAAGAGAACTATTTGAAAATCCCCTCTGGACTAAGCTTAATGGATTTCTACCCTATCTTCTTCCCCTATTAGGCCCTTTGTTGGGTTTACGTTTAATGGTGACCATAGGACCCTGCATTATAAACAGTGTGGTACAATTTATTAAAGAACACATTAATATTATGGCCTCTAAGCCCATACAGATCCACTATCATCATCTGGAGATGGAAGACCACGCTGTCAAGTTTTAAAAGGATGTTCTACCCTTCTCACAGGCTGATTTCTTAAGTTTACATCCCCACAGATCTCTCTTTCTTACATAAAACTATAAGTAAAAGCTCTGACAAACCATCTTCTGCCCTTGCCATAAGGGTTCGTCTCCATGGGCCCTTTGGCTTGGGGGAAGACGAACCCATGGAGTGAGGACGTTAGGCCATAATATCGGAGGGTGCAGGAAGGACTGCAAAAGGATGGATCCACGGATCCCCAAACACAAGACCTCTGAGTGACACGCTCTGGTGCATGGCGGTTGGCATGCTTCCCCTTCAAGGCCATCTACTTCAAAAACATGCCAAGGCCACCACGAAATCTGCTAGTAAAGATGCTTGCTCGGATCAGGAGATATTCTAAGGCCTCCTAGACAAACAGAGCTTCTAACCCCCCCTAAAAACATATCCGGTAAGGTAGGTCAAATATTTTATATAAGAAAGGGGGAGATGTCAGTGCCTAGAAGGAAGTTCTCCTTCAAAGAATAGCCTGACACTTACAAGAAACAGCCCCCTGGGAGACATCCTGCCTGGGAGATATCCCACAACCATCTATCTCCCTGAGACATCCTGTCGCCATCTGTCTTGCTGAAATATCCTGAGGTTATCTAACCCCGTGAAGACATCCAGCAACTGCCGATAAGAGAGTTTTCCCATCGGCAGCATATAAACACCCTGTGAGAACAATAAAAGTTTGCAGCTTGATCAGAACTCCTGTCTGGCTGTCATCTCTCCTGTCTCTTGTCCCTTCATTCCTCCCCAACTATGTTCGATGCCCACGTTGATGTGTCCTGCCGGCCGGGACCCCTGGCACTAACCCATATCCTACTAGACTATGACTACTAATACTAATATGATGCAGGAAAATAACCCAAATAGAATAGAAATACAAGCAGTTCAGAGGAGGCATGGTGTATAGTTGGAGTTGCCTTTTCCATGATATAGGGTAGGTGTTATAAATCTAGCTAATTTTTAATTGAAATAATTCTCAATGTGTTTTTAAAGTTAAAAAATATGTGAATACCTGGGTCCCTTTCTCTGTAGCCTATTCACCACATGTATTTTATATGCACATATAGAATCCTACATGGTATCACACGTATATTCTTGTGAGGTGGCTGACTTAGCAGATTCAAATTGTGAGAAGAGATCACTTCTCCTAAACGCTGTTGGAACTGAAAATTCAACATATGGGGGAGCCTCCTAGTAGAAAAACATTATACATAAATCCATGTTAAGTAAAATAAATATTTTTGCATCAGTGGATGATATATATTTCATGAAGAATTTCGATTGGCATATATATTGCTACGTTTTATTGTCTGTGTTTGTGTTTTGTGTGTGTGTATATATATATATATATATATATATATATATATATATATATCACTCTCAAATTGTTCAAAATATAAAATATATGTGTCCTATATACACTACCTAAATTCATTCATGTTCATGTATGTGGATTCATAATCAACTTTTCACAAGATTATTCTCAGAAATATACATCCACCTGAAATACATATTTGTTTTCTAGTACTGAAAAGTAACTTCAGTGAATGGTGCATAAAATCCTATTATTTCTACAGTAGCTGACCCAGTTTAACATCAATGCAAATAGATTCCTATGGGACATGATGTGTATTTTGAAGTTCATTTTATTTAACACTGGTACATTACTATTTCTTCAGTTTATGCACACCATAGGATATATATTTCATCCACAGGTTCACAAATTAATAGGCATTTGTTTCACTTTCAATCATTTCCTGCTTCAGAACACATGTATTCCTCCAGGTTTCTTGACTGTTCTTCTCATGAGACTTCTTTCCAAACACATTATTTTCGATTTCCATAAAAATTTGAAGCAAAACTCCCACACTCTTCATGATAAACCATAACCCTAAAATTACCATTAGATGTATAACTGGTTGGAATGAATGATTGTATATCAATATAAGATTTCCTGTATATTTTCAGATAACAATTCAATCCATTATTTAAAGTTGGAACCAGTTATATAATTTATGTTGAGTGTCTATATGGAAGAAGCTGAAGGCCATTTTAGAGGGTTTTGGTTTTAATTGTGGTCATTTGTTGGTGGTTGGAAGAGATGACTGGGTCCACCTGGGCTTGAACACTGGTGTGATTTCCCATAAGACTGAGTTCTGGAACCGAACTCAGAGAAGTATTGCCATGAAGTCATGTTGGGATTTTAGGAGGCCACGTATGAGAGTCGCTCTAGGAAACTGAGTTCTAGGCCCAGGATGGGTTCCCACATCGCCATGGGAATCTCATCCAGGATATTACATGATTTTATTTTTAAAGAGTTGGCAGCCATAATTAAGAGACAAAACACACATGGATCTCACATTGTAGACCTCAATGGGCCTGGCTTCATGTGACCTTTTGCCCCCTCTTTGGGAAGCCTTGCCTGTGAGAGTTCTCCAGAGGTTTCATTCAAATGAGCTTCCTCAAAATTTTATGGTTTCTGGATGAATGGGAAACTCACAGTGGCTCCAAATTCATCCTTGAAAAATGGCGAGATAAATACCATGAAATTTTGGACATTCCCTTGACCAGGTGGCAGTGGAAAACATTTCCATGTCCTATTGCTGATCAGGAGTATACCAGACAGTGCCTTGATTGACTGGGTTTCATGAAAATGCTGTAGAACAGAGATGCCAGTAATTTGGAGCCTTCTGAGTAGTGAGCCTAGAGTAGTGGTTAGCAAGTGTGTGATAATACATCTGTGCTGTGGCCATGGAGATCTGCCATTGGCTTCCAAATGTCCTGTGACTGACATGGTGCAGCCAGCAGACAATTATATAAAAAGGCATCTTGGTATATGGAGACGTTTCTGGGCAATGTTCAGAATCAGGTTGCTATGGACAAGGGCGCAAGCTATGTGGGATAGAAGCCTGGTTGGTGCGTTCTCCAGCAGACACTGACCAACCACATGTGACAGAATGCCGTGCAGCACTGCGACCCATTTGAACTCCTTGTATTTTGTGAAGCCAATACCAAACTCCCATTGTAGCAGCAAGAAAGACCATTAAAAGTGGAGTATTACCAAAGGGCTTCACAGTCCACACGGGGAGAGGCTTAGCCCCAATGGCCATTGTTTACCTACAAAAAGAGAATTCATCACTGCTGCACCATGTTCATTGGAAAATAAGAACACATGTCCTTCAGGTCACATAGATGCATATCTAGCTTTGATGGTCTCACTACAAAGGAAGCTAAAGCTACTGACAACAACATATATTTCAAGTGCCCAGCCTCAGAGGCAGTTTCTCAAAATGTCTTTAGGCCAGGAAACCTCTATATTCATAGACACAGGGTACAACTTTTTGTACCCCCAATACTAATTTATACGTCTTCAAAATATTGCTCCCAGAAATGGTTACGAGAAATACTCATGTCACCTGATCTACATATACATTGTATCACAGTAATATTCTGAACACAAAATGCAAAGGTCACACTTATGATTGTACCAAAACCTAAATGGAAAGTGAATCTGCATTACTAAAATCATCCATGTCCACTTGCCTAATGCTCTCAAATGTCAATCCTATTGATGACTACATATTTCTTTTTTCCTAAGATTATATAATTAAAGTCAACCCTGTTGAATGTGTAATCCTATCACTAACTTTATGCTTTGCCTGATTTCATAATGTCTCTATTGATATCTGCTTTCCTACATGTTTTCTCCAGTTCATCATTGTGACTGACTCTTCACATGTGCTGACATTTACATTCACTCTCTATATGAAACCCTATTGCTAAAGGACTTTTTTTCCAAATCCAATATTCACTCTTCTTCCTAAACCTACCAACTATATTCCTAATCTTACTGACTATCCCGTTTTGAATGGATGTTCTTTTCTACATTCAATCATCCAAGTAAATGTCAGGTGAGCGTCAGAGGAAGAGACCACCCAGAATCTATCTCATGCAACAGCAAAGGGTTTATTGGGGGTCCAGCGTGCTGGTGCTCATACCTCACTTGAATAGAGCAGAGAGCACTGAGAACAGCTTAAGCAGAGCTTATATACTTTCCTTGAAGAGGGCAGGGAGGGAATTTTATTAATGGATCAGGGCGAGTGGGCAGTTTGCACGCAACCGGGTGAGGGAGTGCATTCTGTAGTTTGGCCGTTGGGGACAGCACATTCTGGGAACAAGATTAGCAAACATTTCTCAAGATTTCAACAGTGTTTTGTTAAGCGTACAGAAAAACAGGAAGTGACAAGTGCCTATTTTATTAACCTTTCATTCCCCACTTCTTCTTCTGGCTACTTTTAGTCATAAAAGTGATCATTGGGGGGTGTCACATTTTATGTCTGCTAGTGGGGTATTAACATAAGTTTAACTTGTCCAATTTGAGATTGGAGAAAAGAAATTACATGGTTGAGCAAACAGAGTTTATAGGTAGCAATAATATGAGGAATACACAATTTGAAAGGGTTACCAGTCTTTTCCAGTTTCCAGCCAGAGTCTCAACAGGCCGCAGGCTTGAGATGAGAGGTATGGATCCAGGAAATGATTCTGTCTACCTTTACCACTGTAGGTGTTATAAGTAGCACCTGGTATGGTCCTTCCAAGCGGGGTTCCAGGGATGACACCTGATGTCGTCTTACATAGAAGAAGTATCTTACTTGATGTTGATTTGGAGTCCTCTTGTCCCCAGGTTGTTAGGCAGTGGCCATCTGTTTTCACAGGTATCCTGAGTTCTTTCAAGAGCTTTAAGTCTGTCAAGCAAGGGGGTGTGAAAGGGATCGTTAGGTCTTAGAGTTGGAGTTAGGTCCCTTACTGGAGGAGGGGCACCATAGAAAATTTCATAGGGGGTGAGGTTACACAAAGAAACAGAGGGAGTATTTCTTGCATGAAACAGTTCATAAGGCAGTAGCATAGTCCAATATTTTATGCCGGTCACTAAGCTTAATTTCGTTATGGTCTCTTTAATGGTTCTATTCATTCATTCTGCCTGTCCTGAACTCGGGGGTCTATAAGCACAATGTAACTTTCAATAAATCCCCAAGGTCCTGGCTAACCCCTGACTTATGTGGGTTATGAACGCGGGTCCATTATCACACCCTATTACTTTAGGCAGGCCGTATCTTGGAAAAATATCTCCCAGGATCTTCTTCACCACAATTTGCACTGTTTCTTTTTTTTTTCTTTTTTTCCTTTTCTTTTTTTTTTTTGGTGGGAAAGGCTTCAATCCATCTAAAAATGTATCTACAAAGACTAGGAGATTTTTAAGTCCATAACTTGCTGGCTTTATTTCAGTAAAGTACACTTCCCAGAATTGTCCTTGTCTGGTTCCTCATAGGTGCTTTCCTGCAGGAAGCTTGGAAGGATAAGAATTAACCAATTGATGGACCTGACAGGCTTTTGTTAACCATTCAGTTATTTCCTTTAACTGTGAGTCGGTTAGTGGAAAACTCTGTTCTTGATCCTTCATGAATGAATGTAGTTTCTTTGAACTAAGGTGAGTGATTTGGTGTACATTATCTACTGACATAGTTAGAGCTGTGAATATAGGAGTTTTTACTGAAGGATTTAGAAATTCCACTTGGGGGCCTTCAGGGTTAAAAGTTATTTTGGCCTGGAGCTTGCTGAGCAGAACTCTGCCCATCAATGGGGCCGGGCATTCTGGAATTACTAGGAAGAAGTGATGGATTTTTCCTTTCCCCTGGTCCCAGGTCCTCTTAGTTGTCCAAGCCCGATATTTACTGCAATTAGCCCCTTGAATTAGAGACCTTTATTTGATAGAGGGCAAAATGGGGCCTTAATGGCTGAGTATATTGCCCCTGTATCCACTTCAATGTTTACTGGGGTGCCCTCCACTTCAAAAGTTAACCTGAGCTCGGGGAGGGGATCTGATCCCCAACTTTCTTAGTCATCCTCCAGAGTCAGAATGGCTGGCTGGCGTGGCTGTCTCTTTCTAGGCCTCTCTTTGGCCCAGTGTCCTTTTTCTTTACAGTAGGCACATTGATCTGAGGCCAGGGGTGGCCTCTAGTTTGGGCCCAGGTATCCCTTCCTGTCTCCATGTTTCTTATTTCTGGCCTATTTGTTGTTGTGACCAGGACCTTAGTCAATTCCTTAGTCTGTCTTTTGTTTCTTTTATCCTCCCTTTGCTTCCTTATCTTCTTCAGTTTCTCTCGTATAGTATACCTTTTTGACTTCGCTGACTAAATCTCTGAAAGTCATATCTTGTAATCCATCTAAGTGTTTTAAATTTCTTTAAATATCCAGGGCAGCTTGCCCAATAAAGGCCATCATGACAGATGCCTTTTGAGCCTCTGCCTGAGTATCAAAAGGAGTATATCTCCTATATGCCTCCATAATTCTCCCTAGAAACATAGAGGGAGATACGTCAGGCCCTTGAATAAACTCTATTACCTTGGCCAAATTAGTTGGTCGCCTAGCAGCCACTAAGATACCCGCTATTAGAGCCCGGAGATAAGTGAACAGATGCTCCCTACCTTCAAAGGTATTGGGGTCCCTGTTTCGTCGATTCTAGGGAAAGCCGGGTTGAATATGTTGGGAAGTTGTGTCAGTCACCCACCTGGTCTGAGGATATTATTTTCTAGCTTCCAGGAGGATTCTCTTTTGTTCCTCTGTCATGAAGAGAGTCCCTAGGTGTTGTTGGCAGTTATTCCAAGTAGGCTGGTGTGAAAACATCTATGAATCAACCACACCTGAGAGACGAGTGGGGTCCTCGGTAAAAGGGGGATTGTTATTTTTCCAGTTATATAGGTCTGAAGAGGAGAAAGGCCAATACTGGTAGGCTTGCATTTTTTCGCCATGACCATCATCAATCATTGGCACATAGGGACGGAGGGGGAGCATCACGGGAGTTCCAGGGTTTTCAATCATTCATTGCCGGTGAGTTCCTTTAGCCGGGCCAGGTTCCTCCAGGGGAGGAGGGGCTGTGTGTGCCACGGGGGAGTTTTCTGGAGGGTGCTGGGCTGGCTTAGCTTCCTCCAATGGCGGAGAGGCTGAGTCAGCAGCAGGGGAATCACTTAGAGGGTGTTGGGGGTTGGGAGACCAGGGCAAGGGATAAGGAGAGGGATGAGAGTCCAGTAGAGTTAAATCTTGTGACTTAGGCAGAAAAGACGGTGGAGGAGGAGGAGGAGCAGAGGGTTTGAGAGATCGTGGGGGAAAGATTAGGAGCGGGGGCAGGGGCAAAGAAAGGCTTCACCCATGGAGGAGATTTGCAGAGGTAATGCTGGGTTAAGATATATGGCTTTTGATCTGGATGGCTATGTGGCCCTTCCTGAAAGACAATATCTCTGACTTTTTAAATTACTGAGAAGTAGAAAAATTCTTCTAAGGGCCATCCGAATCCAAAGGTGGGCCATTCTGAGTCACAGAGAGTCTGCCAGGTCCAGCGGTTTACTGAAAAAGAAAGATTCTGAGCCCTTAAGCGGAATTTGGTCCAGTGATCAAGGGTCAGGGACAGAGGCATTGAAGTGCTCTTTCCCATAATGAAAAATGCACAAACAGTAAAAGCAACGACACATGACACAGACAAGACAAGACAATAAAGACAGGCAATGGACGTCCAACACTGAGACGAGGACTGAGTAGCCGGCAATACCTGATGGGCTGGCAATACCGAATCTGAAACAAAATATCACTGAGTTAAGGAGACTATTGTTCCTCGATTTTCAGAGTCCTCTGGGGTGTCCCTCAGGGTGGTTGCCTGTGGCTCTGTGACACATCTGTCAGCCACCGTGAGAGAAAGCTCACGCTCTTTATTGACAGCCATTTTGCCAAGACCTAACCTGAAACCTGACACCAGAAAGAGGCGCCTTACGAATCCCGAGAGGAGCCTGTTGGGGTCTCTCGTCCGCTGCTCCCAGAACTCGGTGGAACCTCCATATGTAAAGGTCGGACGAGTGTCAGGCGAAGAGACCTCCAAGAGACTGTCTCATGCAAAAGCAAAGGGTTTATTGGGGGTCCAGCATGCTGGGGCTCAGAGCTCACTTAAATATAGCAGAGAGTCCTGAGAACAGCTTAAACAGGGCTTATATACTTTCCTTGGGGAGGGCAGGGAGGGAAGTTAAGTATACAGAAAAACATGAAGAGACAACTACCTATTTTACTAACTTTTCACTAACGACTATACTTTGCCAGATTTCCTAATGTCTCTATTGATATCTCTTTTCCTACATACTTTTCCCAGTTCATCTTTGTGACTGACTCTTCACATGGGCTGACATTTACATTTACTCTATACCCGAAAAGCTATAGCTAAAGAACTTTTGGTGCAAATTCTATACTCACTATCCTTTCTAAACTACCGACTATCTTCTTAATCTTACCGACTATCACTTTTTGACTGGATGTTATCTTTGACAATCAATCATCCAAGGCACAAGGTCCAATGCAATTGTATATCGATGTACCTGCGACATCTGTGCAGAAAATATATCAAAGCTAAGTATCACAATCAAGGTCCTAATACACTTCTGGGTTTTAAATCTTACCTAGATTTCTGTTTTCATACTTATATTTTACCTATATATTCTTGTAATTATCGCAGGTTATCAATACCATTTTTCATTCAGCTGAATGATTCCTAACCCAAATCAAACCTGTTATTAACCCTAACCATTCACTGTTGCCTCAATCTAACTTTACAGAAGAGCAGGGACAGAGATGGTCTTACAATACAAAAATGTAGGATTCATTCCAACTACTGAGAAACTCAAAGGTCCATGCAAAAATGATCCCTGCAGAAGTTGTAGGCAGCTATGTAGGAACTGAGAGAGCAAAAGTCATCTTCCATTGTAAAAAACCTGGTCAGGATGAAGGAATGTGTCTGAATCAGCCTCTGTCTTCTTAATTTAGAGAAGAAGGACCAAACCAGGCCTGTGTTGTGAGCTGTTCCCGGGTGCCTATGGTTGATATACCATTCTAAGTTGTGAAAGTGTCACAGGAAGTAGGGGCAGCCTCAATTTCATGGGACCCTTTGAAACAACTGTTAGGACAACGTGGTTGCCAAGGCAGTGACCTTATTCAATTCCTGAAGGAAGTGACCTCACCTAACATCCTTAGAGACAGAACTCTCTGAACTTGGGATCCAGGAAGCCAGTCACCCAAATCCACTCCCAGTCCCACTCCCAGGGGTCTCAATTTCTTGGATTTACCAAGGACAGATTTAGTCTTTCTTGGTACATACTGATGTGAGGATGGCCAAATGCCAGAAAGCTCTGAAAAGTCGACTTTTTTTTTTTTAGGTATTGGATCACCGCTGGCTCCTCAGTACTTCACAATGTTGACCAAAGAGACCAGATCTGAGACAGGACAGGCCATTTTGGGGGAAGAAAATATGGCCCACAATCAGAGAAACTCTGGATAGTCACAGACCTACTTTGGGGAAGGAGGTGCCTTTGTGGGTGTGGGTGTGAGTTTGTGGATTTGTCTCATGTTCTCAGAATAGGTAGGAAAGTCGGTATGTTTGGTTTGGTTTAGACTGTTTCGAGTAAGTCGTTTGACAAGGCGAGTGTTTCTATGTCTGTGTATCCCACAGTGTCCATGGTTGTAGACATTAGAAAAGAGAATGCATCAATTGATATGTCCTGTCTAGTTGAAAGCTTCCCAGCATTCATCCTGCCCAATTTATGAATGGATTTCAGCTTGCCTTATCGATGGGCAACACTTGCTATCTTTCAAAGTTTCTGCTTTCTTCCTGAATTCTGGCCACTCTCCAGAATAGGCTCATGGTTTTGTGTCCAATATATGTACCACTTCCAAGCCCTGTGACATCGTCATGTACTGGATAGCTGAAGGGAATGGCGAGCATCTCAGAAAACTCTGATACCAGTGTGATCAGGATAGTCTCAGTGGAGAAAACCTTTGGGTCTTTTAATTATCAATTGTTCTGCTGCCCTCAATGTCTGAAAGGTCTTTGCCTCAGGCCACCCCTTTTTGATGCCTAAAAAAAACTGTTTACACATGGAAATGAATGGGCATCACCTGAAGCTTTTTGCTTAATTCCATTGGAAAGGTTGTGTCTGAATCAGCCTTTTGGCCCTGTGTGAGGCTTAGGCTTAGATTCTCAGCACCTGATGGATCTAAAGAAAGATTCCATGTGTGCATCCAAAACCAAAATAGCCAAAAGAGCAGTCATTCTGTATGAAGTCTCTCCCCTTCCTTTGTGAGGTTCCAGACCTACATCAAGTTAGAATAGGAATGCTTTGGGTCAAATAATTTCTTCAAAGCCCTGCAGAGGCTAGCCCATAGGTGCTTGGGTTTCCTCATGTCTCCAATTCAGACAAAGAATCTAAACCCCACAGTAGTCCTCAAATTGGAGAAGCAGAGAAGTATTAACAGCAGGCCTATGTGATCACACCAGGTTCACAGGAAGGGTGTCCAAACCACCCTGATTTTAGGCAAATTAGAGGCAAGGGAGATTATTTTGGAGACTGTCTTGGTCTGCGCCCCTCATCGAAACATCCAACCAGAGGTTATGAAGAGTGTTTATATGAAATATCATGAGGACCATGTGGGAGTGTGTTGGTTTTAATTGTGGTCATTTGTGTGGTGGTTGGAAGAGATGACTGGGTCCACCTTGACATGATCTCTGGTGTGATTCCCCTAAGAGACTGAGTTCTGGAACTGACCTCAGAGAAGTATTGCCATGAATTGTGTTGGGATGTTAAGAGACTACGCATGAGAGTCACCCTTGGAAACTGAGATGTATGCCCAGGTTGTATTTCCACAAAGCACTGGGAATCACAGCCAAGATATCACATGATTTTATTCTGAAAGACTTGGCAGCCATAGTTGAGAGTCAAAACACACATGGACCTTACATTGTAGACATCAATGGGCCTGGATTCACGTGACCATTTAGCCACTCTTTGGGAAGCCTTGCCTGTGAGAATTCTCCATTGCCTTTTATTGACAAGAGCTTCCTCAAAATTTATTGGTTCTGGATTGATTTGAAACGCACAGTGCATCCAACTTCATCTTTCAAAAATGGCTAGATAAATACCAAGAAATTTTTGAAATTCCCATGACCAGGTGGCACTGGAGAACCTTTGGATGTCCTGTTGCTGATCATGAGTATACCAGACAGTGCCTTGATTGACTGGGTTTCATGAAAATGGTGTAGAACAGAGATGCCAATAAATTGGAGGCTGCTGAGTACTGGGCCTAGAGCAGTAGTGGGCAGGTGTGTGATAAAACATTTGTGGTGGGGCCATGTGGATCTGCCATTAGCTTCCAAGTGTCTTGTGACTGAAATGGTGCAGCAAGCAGTCCCTTCTATGTAAAGGCATCTTGTAATATTGAGAAGTCTCAGGGCAAGTTTCAGAATCAAGTTGCTATGGTCAATGGGGCAAGCTATGTGGGATAGAAGCATGGTTCGTGCATTGTCCTAGAGAAACTGACCCACCACACGTGACAGAACTCCCTCCAGCACTGTGTCCCAGTTGACCTCTTTGTATTTTGTGAAGCAAATACCAAACTCCCAGTGAAGCCGCAAGAAACACCATGAAAATTTTAGGATCACAAAATGGCTTCACAGTCCACACGGGGAGACACTTAGACCCAGTGGCCACAGTTTAGCTACAAATAGCAAATTCAGCACTGCTGCTAATGTTCAGTGGAAAATAAGAAACAATGTCCTCCAGATCACATAGATGCAGACCCACCTTTATTGGTCTCACTAGAAACGAAGCTAAAGCACTTGACAACAACATATGTTTCAAGTGCCCAACCTCAGAGGCAGTTCCACAAGAAGTCTTTAGGCCAGAAGAGCTCCAGTGTGTGGAGTGTTTACCCTGTCCCTTACTTTTGGAAACTCCTTAGCATATTCCATTCCAGATATGTATTCACAGATTTTCTAACTCTTCTCCTCTAATTTTGTCTTACTTGGGGAGTAGGTAATGTCAAGCCATTGTTCTGGGTGACAGTGGGAACAATTTTTTGTAGCACATATTTGCATACACATTGGATTCATTTTACAATTTTCCAGTCAAAATGGTGAATCCCTCACACTAACCCCTACGCTACTAAACTCTGACTACTAATCATAATATGATGGAGAATAATAACCCAAACAGAATTGAAATACAAGCAGTTCAGAGGAGGCATCGTGTATAGTTGGACTTGCCTTTTGTATTATATAGGGTAGGAGTTATGAATCTAGTCAATTATTTGGTTGAAAGAATTCTCCATGTTTTTTTAAAGTTAACAAATATGTGAATTCCTGTCTCCCTTTCTCTGTAGCCTGTTTAGCACATGTAATTTTATATGCACATATAGAATCATACCTGGTATCACACGTATATTTTTGGTGAGGTGGCTGACTTGGCATATAGAAATTGTGAGAAGATATCACTCCTTCTAAAAGCTGTTGGAACTGAGAAGATATCACTCCTTCTAAAAGCTGTTGGAACTGAGAATTCAACCAATGGGTGATCCTCCTATTTGAATAGCATTATACATAAATCCATGTTCAGTAAAATGAATATTTTTGAATCTGTGGATGATATGTATTTCATGATGAATTTCGATTGGCATATATAATGCTACTTTTTAATGTCTCTCTGTGTGTGTCTGTGTATATATATATATATATATATATATATATATATATATATCCTCCAGATTTTTCAAAATATGAAATATATGTGTCTTATTATGCACTCCCAAATTTCATTCATATTCATGTATGTGGATTTATAATCTACTTTTCAAAAGATTATTCTCAGAAATATTCATCCACCCGAAATACATTTTGGTTTACTAGTACTGAAAACTATCTTCAGTAAATGGTGCATAGAAATCCTAATATTTTGACATTGCAAGATGGCCATGAATAGAGTGCATCACACCCTTTGTACTGCCCCACTTCACATGTGAATAAGGAGTTAGAATGACGAAAAAGTATCTTGTTAGGATCTTACAGAAAAATGGGTGTGCCTGGAACCTAGAAGAATGATTTCCACCACCAAGGTCCTGTAATTGAGTCTCAAACAAGAGCCAACTATGCGACCAAAGATCTGGGATGACTGATCCGTGCGGCCCGTGCCATGGCTACAGACGGCGGGCCTCCACCGAGAAGCGACCAGCATGCAGGGAGAAACGTTGCTGCAAATTCTGTGGAATCCGGCTGGCTCACCCGCCACTGAGCCCGGGGCTGAGCTCGGGATTTCAGATGGGGAAGAAAGCGCTACAGTTCTATCCCCCACAACCGAAACTCCATCGAGGAAACCAACGGCCACCATCTTGGAGAGCTGAAGTATCCACCGCCACTCTCCGACAGATTGCAACAACAAAACAGGTGTGTGTTACTCAGCTTATCTCCCATACAGCAGGTAATTTGCAAAAATTCTCTCTTAGGCTTTCCGGGGGAGGGATTACCAGAGAAAGCCTTCACAAAGACGGGGGGAAAACTAGTGGCACCTGACCTTCAACTTCCCCTCCCATCACTGGTGAAAACGAAACTTGTCTAGCCAGCGCAATGGGTGGGGCAAGCGGAAAAATTCAAAACAATAGAGTGCCAGGGTTCCCAATAGACACCCTCCACACCCAAGAAACGGCAGGCAAAGAGTACAGTTTGATCTGCCAAGAGGCATCACTCAGGGGAAATCTGGTGTAGCAGGGGAAATCAGAACTCGCAGAGGAAAGCAGGGGACTAGAGGACAGACCCGCTTGACTAGGCGGCTGGAGAACGCCTGCCCACCAGCAACCAATCACCCGCTGGCTGCCTGTGCAATTGGGCAGCTAGAGATCACCCGTCCGCCAGTGACAGCCCATTCACTGATTGCATGACTGGATGGCTGGAGACCGCCCGCCCGCCAGCGACCGGGAGGTGAAACCAACCAGAGACAGTCCAGTCCCACCCCCCCATTCAAACACCCCGGCAAGGAGCCTGGGGCCCGCCATAGCAGACAGGTGACATCACTGGAGCTCAGCTGTCGGAATTCCTTCCAAGCGGAATCCACTTTTGCAGGCATAGTCTACAAACAAAAAAGAGAGACAACAGAGATATACAAAACCAAAACAAATCTATTGAAGAGAGCAGAAACACAGCAATCAATAGAGCTGAAAAGTAATGTGAACATCATGAAAAAACAAGGGAAAAAAATTCTACAGGAAGACCGAGAAGCATCAGAAATAGGGATAGGGAAAAAAACTCAAGGCATACCTAACTCAGATGGAAAGGAATATTAGAGAAGACATGAGGCAGCAAGTCCAAGCAATAAAAGTATATTTTGAAAATCAAATAAACAAACAAATTCAAATGGCAAAGAACGAGCTTTACCAGGAGATAGAGATCTTAAAAAGAAATATCAAACAGTAATCCTAGAAATGCAGAAAACTATAAACCAAATTAAAAACTCAAACGAAGAATATCACAAATAGACTAGATCAATTAGAAGTTAGAACATCAGATAATGAAGACAAAGTTTATCAACTTGAAAAGAATAGAGTAAACACAGAAAAGATGCTTAAATCCCATGAGCAATCTATTCAAGAGATATGGGATGTCATAAAAAAAAAACAAATTTGAGTGTCATCTGGATAGAAGAAGGCATAGAGATTCAAACCAAAGGTATGGACAACATATTAAATGAAATATTTCTGGAAAATTTCCCAGAGATGAAAGATGGAATGAATTGCCAAATCCTGGAAGCCTACAGGACCCCAAGCATTCAAAACCATAATAGACCAACTCCAAGACAAATAATTATGAAGATAGCCAGAACAAGGACATACAGAACAAAGAGAGAATATTAAAAGCTACAAGAGAAAGTAGGCAGATTACATTCAGGGGTAAACCAATAAAGTTAACGACTGATTTTTTATCACAAACTTTGAAAGCAAGAAGATCCTGGAAAAAAGTATTTCAAATGCTCAAAAATAATGGATTCCAACCAAGAATACTGTATCCAGCAAAATTAAGCTTCAGATTTGACAATGAAATTTAAGTCTTTCACGATAAACAAAAGCTAAAAGAATTCACAGCCAGAACACCAGCAGTGCAAAGCATTTTGAGCAAAATACTACAAGAAGAGGATTTGAAAAGTAATGCCTGAAACTAGCAGCGGGAGGTATCTCAGTAAAGGGAGAGGAAAATAACCAAAAAGTAAAAACTAACCAAAATAAATAAATAAATAAATAAATAAATAAACATGACTGGAAGTACAAATCATATTTCAATTGTAACCTTAAATGTTAATGGCCTAAACTCACCAATCAAGAGACATAAGCTAGTAACCTTGATCAAAAAAGAAAAAAATCCAACAATATGCTGCCTTCAGGAGACTCATATGATAGGTAAAGACATACAGAGGCTGAAATTAAAAGTTTGGGAAAAATCATACCACTCACATGACCCTCGGAAGCAAGCAGGAGTGGCCATACTCATATCGAATAAAATCAACTTCAACCCTACGTTAATCAAAAGGGATAAAGAAGGACACTATATACTGTTAAAAGGAACCTTGCACCAACAATGCATAACCATTATCAATTTGTATGCACCAAACTATTGAGCTGCAACACTCATAAAACAAACTCGCCTCAAGTTCAAGAGTCAAATAAACTACAGCACAATAATTATGGGTGACTTCAACACACCGCTCTAGCCATTAGACAGATCCTCTAGACAAAAACTGAATAAAGAAACTATAGAATTCAACAGCAAAATCAGTAACCTAGACTTCACCGACATATATAGAATATATCAACCATCAAAAAGTGGATACACGTTCTTCTCAGTAGAACATGGATCCTACTCAAAGGTAGACCATATATTATGCCATAGGGCAATTATTAGTAAATATAAAGTCGTGGAGATAATACCATGCACCATATCTGATCATAATGGAATGAATCTGGAAATCAATGATAAAAGAAGGAAGGAAAAATCCTACATCACATGGAAAACGAACAACATGCTACTGAATGATAAATGGTTTACAGAAGACATAAAGGAGGAGATAAAAAAATTCGTAGAGACAAATGACAATACAGACACAACACACTGGAATCTATGGGACACAATGAAAGCAGTTTTAAGAGGGAAATTCATTTCTTGGAGTTCTTTCCTCAAAAAAAAAAAAAAAAAAGAAAAAAACAGCAAATAAATGAACTCACACTACACCTCAAAAACCTAGAAATGGAAGAGCAAAACAACAGCAAATGTAGTAGAAGACAAGAAATAATTAAAATTAGAGCAGAAATCAAGGAAATTGAAACAAAAAAAAAACATTGAAAATATTGATAAAAATAAAGTTGGTTCTTTGAAAAAATAAATAAGATTTATAGACCCTTAGCCATGCTAAGGAAGAGAAGAAAAGAGAGAACTCAAATTACTAACATACGGGATGAAAAAGGCAATATCACAACAGACACTACAGAAATAAGAAGATAATTAGAAAGTATATGGAAAACCTATGTTCCAATAAAATAGATGATAGTGAAGATATCAATAAACTTCTTAAGTCATGCGATCTGCCCAGATTGAGTCAGGAAGACAGACACAATTTAAACAGAACAATAACAAAGGAAGAAATTGAAGAAGCCATCAAAATACTACCAACAAAAAAAAGCCATGGACCGGATGGGTATACAGCAGAGATCTACATAACCTTCAAAAAGGAATTAATACCAATACTTTTCAAGCTATTTCAAAAAATAGAAAAAGAAGAAACTCTTCCAAATTCATTCTATGAGGCCAATATCACCCTGATCCCCAAACCAGACAAAGACACTTCAAAGAAAGAAAACTACAGACCAATATCTCTAATAAACTTGGATGCAAAAATTCTCAATAAAATCTTGGTGAATCGAATACAAAAGCATATCAAAAAAATTATGCACCATGATCATGTAGGATTCATCCCTGGGATTCAAGGCTGGTTCATTATACGGAAATCAATAAATGCTATTCACCACATCAATAGACTTAAAGACAACAACCATATGATCATCTCGATAGATTCAGAAAAAACATTCGACAAAGTTCAACATCCCTTTATGTTGAAAACACTAGAAAAACTAGGGATAACAGGAACTTACCTCAAGATTGCAAAAGCTATATATGATAAACCTCAGGCTGGCATCATCCTAAATTGAGAAAAGCTGAAGGCATGCCCTCTAAAATCTGGAACAAGAGGGATGCCCTCTATCACCACTTCTATTTAATTTAGTTCTTGAAATACTGGGCATAGCAATTAGACAGACAAAAGAAATTAAAGGCATAAAACTAGGAAAAGTAGAACTTAAATTATCGCTATTTGCGGATGACATGATAATATATTTAACAGACCCAAAAGGGTCTACAGAGGAACTGCTAGAGTTCCAGAACTCAGTCTCTAAAGTCCCCTTGAACTCACACCAGAGTTCAAGACCAGTTGGACCCATTCATTTCTTCCAACCGCCACGCAAATGACCAAAATTAAAACCTAAACACTCCCACAAGGCCCTCATGTTCTCCATATAGACACTCATCATAACCTCTGGCTGAATTTTTCCATGAGGGGCGCAGCCCAAGACAGTGACCAAAATGAGCACCTTTGGCCCTCATTTGCCTAAAGTCAGGGTGGCCTGGACACCATTCCTGTGAACCAGGAGTGATTAAATAGACCTGCCGTTAATACTGCTCTGCTTCTCCATTTCAGGTAAGGATTCTTTATGTGGTTTGGAGTCATGAGAAAACCCGAGCACTTCTGCAGGGCTTTGAAGAACTCATTTGACCCAAAGGATCCCTATTCTCACTTGATGGAGTCAGGAACATCACAGAAGAAGGCTAGAGACTTCATCCACAATGACTGATCTTTTTGCCATTTTGGTTTTGGATGCACACATGGGATCTTTCTTTAGATCCATCAGGTGCTGAGAATCTAAGCTGGAGCCTCACACAGGGCCAAGTGGCTGATTCAGACACCTCCCTTTCCAAAGCAATTATGCCAAGAGCCACAGGTGATCCTCATTCATTTCCATTTGATAACTGTTTTTTTCAGTCTTCACAAAGGGGTGGCCAGAGGCAAATACCTTCCTGACATTCAGGGCAACAGAACAAAATGTAAGCAAAAGGCCCAAAGCAGGGTATCTCCACTGAGAGTTTCCTAGCCACACTGATATCTGAGTTTTTTGAGATGCTCGCCATGCCAATTCCTTCAGCTATTCAGTACATGGTCATGTCACATTGATTGGAGGTGGTACATATCATGGATAAAAAACAATGAGCATATTCTGGCTAGTGGCCAGAATTCTGGAAGAAAACAGGAACTTAGGAAGGTTGTAGGTGTTTCCCATTGGTAAGTCAAGCCGCAGTCCTTTCATAAATTGGACAGGTTGATTGCTGGGAGGCATTCTACTACACAGGACATATTCATTGATGCATTCTCTTTTCTAATGTCTACAACCACGGACACAGTGGCATACACAGAAATAGAAACACTCACCATGTCAAATGACTTATTAGAAACAGTCCATTCCAAAAGAAATAAATCACGTTTTTTCTACCTATTCTCAGAACATGAGACAAAACCACAAACTGACATCCACACACCCAGGCACCTCCTTCCCCCAAGTAGGTCTGTGACTCTTCTGAGTGTCCTCTGACTGGTAGGCCAT